>NC_079209.1:8380983-8630983 GCF_026745355.1 Beta vulgaris subsp. vulgaris
TGCTGAATCCAACCGTGCAATTTTTTTCTTTTACTTAAAAATATATATAAATGGATTCTTCAAAATATATATATATAGGGTTGGGTTCTAGTGAGAATCCTCTTATGGTGAAAACCGTGCGAACCACTTAAAATGAGAAAAAACTTCCTGAAATGAGCAAAAAAAAGTAATTAATGAGGAGAAACATAAAATGAGTAGAAAACATTAACTTATCAAAAACGTAAAATGTACAAAAATGTAAAAGAAGAAAAACGTAAAATGAGCATAAAAAAGTTAAATGAGAAAAAAAGTAAAATGAGCAAAACGTAGAATGAGCAAAAACGTTGATAAATGAGCACAAAATTGTTAAATGAGCAAAATTATAAAATAAGTGAAACAAAAAATGAGCAAAAATTTCATGAAATGATCAAAATCTTCATAAAATGAGGAAAAATGAGTGGTTCTCACGGTTCTCACCATAAGAGTGGTTCTCATATGAACTTAAACCTATATATATATATATATATATATATATATATTATATATATATATATATATATATATATATAAATATATATATATATATATATATATATATATATATATATATATATAATTAAAAAAAATGGAGGTCAGAGGGATTCCCACCATGAAAATTCAATTTCCAAGCTGGCAATTTCTAGCAATAAAGTTCTCTCATCATGTGCAACGAAACGATAGTTGATAAAAACGTAAACTGTTTGTTTTAACTCTTAGTATGTGTTTTTTCCATTGGCTTCACATACTTTAATCTTTACTCTTTATCAACTGAAAGAACCTTCCTACATGTGATTGGTTATAATAATTCTGAATTGCTGAGTCACGATTTGTTATTGGCATTTTAGTGAAGGTTGAGAACGATAAATGAAAAAAAAAATAGTATTTTGCCACGAGTGATATCGCAAGTCAGTTAGATTTATTAAATTTATATATTATTATTCACAAATTTCATAATTGATTATATTAGATTTTCGTAATTTTCTTATCTAACACGAAATCGGAATATGGACGTTATGGCATGATAAGTTGTTTTTTTAAAAAAAAAACTTGTAGAGAATAGGGGATAAAAATAGCAGTTTCAATGAAATTGAGGTAAAAGAGAATATTATTACCTTAACAAAAGTGTTAGATATCAAAAAAAATTACTTATATCTTTGTAGTTACATATAATTATGATGCTTTATTGTGTTTTACTTTGAAACATTAAGCATCAAAGTTGTAGTGGATTGGTGGTTGAACTCTCACATTCCATTTTAAAAGTTATGTGCTTGGTTCCTAGTACTCACATATTGGGAATATTTTTAAATGTGATCATAAACTATGTGTATGTATTAGAAGTTTGAGAAGAGTGTCATATAGCACTGTTCCTAGACCTGGCAAAGTTGGTCCTGATCCGAAAATTCGGTCCGAAATATCCGATCCGTGGTCCGATCTGGGTCCGAACGAGACGGTCCGAACCTTGATCCGAATCCGAAACGGTCCCGATCTGGTCCGAATCCCGATCCGAAATAATCTTGATCCGAAACTCATCCAAAATCTGAATGATCCGATATAATCTTACCCGATCCGAAACCGATCCGACCCGATGTAAAACTGATCCGACCCGAAGGTAAACCGATCCGAAATTATTGGTTTCAGTTAGGCTTTGATCCGAAATACCCGAAACTTACCCGTTTTTCTATATAAAAAAATATCATTGGCATAAGTATTCCATTCATTCCACCATTGTCCGATTCCGATCCGAAATAATAGTTCGAAGGATGACCCAATCCAAAACGATCTGATCCGGTCCGATCTCGGTCCGAATATAACTTGATCCGATAACTGTCCGATCTGAATTGGTCCGATCCGATTTCGATTCGAAATAATAGTCCGAACGCTGACCCAATCCGAAACGGTCTGATCCGGTCCGAATGTAACTTGATCCGAAAACGGTCTGATCTGAATTGGTCCGGTCCGAATCCGATCCAATTGGTCCGATTGCCAGGTCTAACTGTTCCTTTGCGAACTCCTTTTAATATATTTGTATAGAAAGTTAGGACGTGCGTTTTTAACTTCTAAATATAAGTTTTAGGTTTCATAAAGTTAGATAAGTACAATTTTAATTAAATCCAATATATAGTTGAGATAAATTTCAAAAGGTTCTAGTATAAGTTTTAATCAATTCAAAAACTTCAATAAATTCAGATAAATAAGGTGATAAGAAGTTGAGAACACGCTATTAAATTTAATTTCAACATACTTTTTAAGTTTCTAGTGTGTTCAAACGTTAAGGAGAAAAAATATACTACATTCAACTTATAGTTGATATGAAGCAATTTCTTAGCTTTCATATTGCAAAATGAAACTCCTACTAATGACACTAAGTCGATACATGATGATATTATACGTTATTAATATATTTATATTTAATAAAAATTATCACTTATTTCATGAAATCAGATATAATATCCATAAGCATGAAAGAATTGAAAATTGTATTTTTTTTTTTTTTTTATCTTTATGATATGAGTTGAAGCTACAACATATAACGGACATGAAACTTTATCACCCCCTATGCTATTTTCTGTCTTCAAGATTGTCAATTATATAATTGATAATCTCCATAATATTTTTACCAAAATTAAATTAAAAGCAATATTGTTAGCAAATTGAGAATAATTTTAAAGAAGAAAACCATGTCGGATGTCAACGCTTAGTTATTCCATTACAAAATACTCGGTGATAAAAGTGGGATCTTGACAAAGTTGATCTCTCACATGATACGTACCCTTTTGACATGACATCCCTTGAACTTTTATACATACTGTAGTTCAATAGTTGTATACAGATTACAGACTGATCACCTGAGTTCCTTCAATTTTTTTAATTTCTTTTTCATCTTTTCTTGGTTTACTATGATCAACGATTTGAAATTCTAACTTATTATTTGGATTATTGATAGTAGTCTAGTCACTTTCCATGGAAACCAATAATGTACACAACAATGTACTTACAAAAAGTCGAGGATCCTACCTTAATCATGCATATTCTGATCGCACATACTAATGGTTGATGGATAACTATATGCAACTATAATGTTAGTCGTTGTAACTTGTACCCATTATTTGACCAATAAGATACCTATATACTTTATCCGTTTCAAAATAGATGATACTGTTTGACTTTTCCATCATTCACACTTTTCTTCGACTGTATTTTGATATTTTATATAGGAAAAATATAATCATGTGAGATCTTGTTAGATTCATCTAACCGTTGGTTGCACTAAATTAATTTCCTTTTACACTATCTTATAATTTGTAGTCAGGGGCGGAGCTAGACTTAACGAGGCCCCGTGCAATCTCTAAAAATTGGGCCCTCGATCATAATTTTTTATATATATAATAAAAAAACAGCTATTTTATTAACCCAAAATATCAATTCATCCCTTCAACTTCTCTTGAAAAAGGGGAAATTTAATTTTGTAAAATTAAAAATAGTAATTTAGCAATAAATTGTGTGATGAGAATTTAATAAAACTTTGAATGGCTTTGAATAATTGTGTAATCTGAATTGGGTTTTTGGATGAGAAAATTTTGGGAACTGGATGAACATCGTGAATGACTGAATGTGGAAGAAGCTTCGTACACATCGAAGTAGGGAGGAAATATGCCTCGGTTGTCGTGTGAATTAAAAGAATGAAAATAATAAATTGGACCCTTAGGGCCTGTTCTTCCCAGCTTATTTTCAGTTCAGTTCAGTTAAATTCAGATCAGTTCAGTTCAATTCAGTTCAGATCAGTTCAGTTTAGTTCATCTCTTCACAATACTTTTACTCTCACATATCACTATTCATTTCAGTTCAGTTCAGTTCAATTCAGATCAATTCAGTTCAGATCAGTTCAGTTCAGTCCAGCTGTTTTATGTCGAAGAGAACAGACCCTTAAAAAATAGGTTAATGAGATTAGAACTACTTGTGACTTGATGCATATGAGGCCCTTTCATTACCACTAGTCTATTTTAATTTACTTTGTATAATAAATCAACAATATAATAAAAAATACTATTTGAGGCCTTTTTGTTTGGAGGCCCGGTGCGGTCGCCCACCCCGCACATGCCTAGCACCGCCCCTCTTTGTAGTACTACTTATTAGTTATTAGCCTACGTCGAAAAAGAAAAAGGTGAAACAAATTCTATTCACATACTATATCTCCTACTCTTCAAGTTTCTACCGTTGTTACAGATTTTACATATACTCAACAGAGAGTGTACAAAATAAAATCAAAAGAAACATTACAGTATGAAATAGGGTTTTTTGTCCCAAATTACCTTAACTTTGTGTCACTTTGCGAGAAACTACCTTAAGTAAATAAAATTATCCAAAACTGCCTTAAATAGTAAAAATTATTGTTGACTACTACCTAAATGGTTTAAAGGGGAGTTGACTATGGTTTTCAGTTCAATAATAACGACGTGTTGGTCACGTGACCCTTTTTTTTGCCATTTTTCATCTACTTCCCTCATTTTCCTCCATTCCCTCATTTTGGTGCTAATGGTGGTCCTAGAGTGTGTGTAGGGTAATTGTTGGTAGTGGGTTTTCAATTCGAGATCTGGGTTTTTGAGTAGTGGAAACTAGGTTGGGCGATTTGCGGGTTGCGGTGGGTGGTCGTATAGATTGTGGCAAGCACGGTTGGTAGTTGTATATGGATGTGGCTTGTGGTGGGTGCTCATATTGGTGGTTGTGGGTTGCAGTGGGTGGTCGTAGTGGTTGTGTCGAGTGCTTGTGTTGGGTGCTTGTATTGGTAGTTGTGGCTAGGCAAAGGTGATGAGATTGGGTGGTGAGTGGTGGCACAAAGAGGAGAAACAAAAAATGGCAAAAATTCGACTCACGTGCTTGGCACGTGACTATTATTGACCGAAGAACCATGATCAACTGGTTGGAAAACCATTTTTGTATTGGTCAATAATGGTTTTATGGAGTTCAGGTAGTTTTGGGCAATTTCATTTACTTAAGGTAGTTTCTCGCAAAGTGGCATAAAGTTAAGGTGGTTTGGGACAAAAAATCCTATGGAATACTACAACTCAAGTAGTGGTCACCAATAATCCGTCCTTGTGTCTAATGGTATGGATTTCTATTTCCGACATAGGAGACTCAAGTATGGATTTCTATCTCCCACCACCACCAAACAACCTCCTCTCCACCAAAACCACCACCTCTCTCCCCAGCCACAACCCCACATAGCAAAAAAAAAAAGCAAATCAAAATCTCCTCCTCTCTCCTCTCTCCTCCCCTGACTCTTCCTGCATTCAACTGCCAAAAAATGGAGGTATTAACGATTCCAAAACATGGGAAATAAATACTTCAAAAGTCGCTGGACCAACCACCAATAAAGAAGGTGAGGGGACGAAAATCTTTGCCAATTACACCATCTCCGATGTCCATTTGGAAGAAAGCGATGATGATGATTCTTTTTTTATATGACTTCAAATTTGACCTCGCTTCTTCTTGCTCGAAGAAATCCTGAAAAATTGACTTCAACGCGGAAGAGAGATAATCTGAGCTGAAATTGAAGCTGAAACCTCTATTTTCGATCCCTATTCTTTGCTCAGATCCTCTAAAGCTCAGATTCTTCATGTTTTAAAGATTCAACAATAAGTCATAACATGTTGAGGTGCAATCGTAAGTAAGGGAGAGGTGTAGATGGGGAGAGGAAGGGTGCGAGTGAGAGAGAAAGAGGGTGACAAGGTGAGAGAGAGAGAGAGAGAGAGAGAGAGAGAGAGAGAGAGAGAGAGAGACGAGAATGAGTAGCAATGTGAAAAACTAACCTACAAATGTGCTAGCAAGCTGCGCTACATCCCTTTCAATTCAATTGGTTTTACAGTATATTGTAAAGAATACTTGTCTTATATTCCACATCCTTATTTTCCATAAAAATACATAATTTAATTTCCCCTGTTATTTCCTCTTCTTTTTGGTCTCGTATCATATAAGGTATAATAGAAAGAATTTGTATCTGAAAGTCTGCCGTAAACTAAAAATACTTCTCAGAAATGCTCAGACCCGTTTACCGAACCCGAACCTGAGCTGAAATAAGCGGGTTTGGGTTGAGATTTTTGACTCATTTAAATAAATGGATTGACAAGACTTATTCATTTAATTAAATGGGCTAGGTCAAGATTGACATTTTTCACCCGAAATTAACCTGCTTTGACCTGTTTAACTCATTAAAATATAAATTTCCTAAAAAGTTGTGTTAAAGTTAGTGAAAATTTTAAAATACTAATTTTAGAATACAAATACTGAAAAAGAAATCTAATCATGCATATTTTTATGTGAATTTAATGTTGAAAACTAATAAATTTTAATAAAAATTTGATAGTAATAAATATGCAAATGGGTTAAAGAAGTTATATGGACAACCCGTTTAATAAACATCTATGGTCAAGGTTGAGTTTTTCAACCCGTTTAATGAACGAGTTCAGTTTGAGTTGGGACATGTTCAACCCGTTTATTATTAACTTGAATACAACCCGACCTGATCTGTTAATTAGCCCTAAGACCGAGGGTCTTGGGGAGAGTTGGTGGCGATCGAGAAGGAAGGGAGTGGTGGTTTGGACTTTTGAGTGTGGGAGGGGGAGGGGACAAGGGGTGGCGAGGAGGTAGAGGAAGGCATATGAACCAGAGGAGAGTGAAGGAGGAGGAAATATTCTTTTTCTAAATGTTTTTTCTCTAATTAATATTCAAAAGTATATTAAATTTAAAAATTAAACCAAAAAGAAAAATACACATAGATGAGTTATTTACTATAACAACTTGTTTACCTCTTGAACCTAATAAAAGCTAATACCTCCACAAGCTTTTTTATCACAGATTAATCAAAAGTATGATTTATTTTAAGAAGACAAGCCAAAGGTCGACTCATTCTTGACAATTTTTCATTTTTATTAATGTTTATTAACTTTGAGCATATATATTATACTTCCTGCTTTTCTTTTTAAGTGACGCATTTCTCACGAAAAATTCACGTATATGAGAACTATAAGTGTGTCACTTGAAAATAAATGGATTAAGTCTATCACTATATATGATCATGTGAGATCGTTACATTTGTTCTAATATGTAGATTTGAGTTAACATATTTCTATAATTTTTATTAATATATGGTTGAAGATATCTATACTAATATATTAAAAGATGTTCATAAACGAGGAACTATACCACGTGGCACTATTCATGTTTACTTCATGAACTTCACATACAATAAAAAAAATTAGAATGAAAACGCATGGTATAAGATTTGACCTCATTACTTCAAGTTACTATATTAATGTTCTAACAACTAAACAAAATAATATTTGGTATTATAATTTCAAAATAAGATATTAATAAATAAAAATTATAATTAATTACCTGTATTATAGTCTGGACATAAGAACTAATCTATACAAATATATTAAAAGGCTTGCTATAGAGCTGGGCATGGGCCGGGCCGGCACGAGCGCCAACTCGGCACGACACGATTTGAGCCCGGCCCAGCACGAGCCCGCTATGAGCACGGCACGAGTGGTGGGCCGTGGACCATGCATGAACAACATTCTAAAAGTTTAGCACGAACCCGGCACGAGCACGCCGGGCCGGCCCACAAGTTGGCACGCTTATTTTGGTTAAAATTTCATAATATTTAAAATTTGTATAAGGCACGATGGCACGGCACGTGGGCCGGGTCGTGCATGAGCCTTAGATTTTACAACTTGGCACGAGCCCGGCACGACACGAGCATTTCTTGGCCCGTTTTGGCACGGCACGTTGTGGCACGAGGCACACGGGCTTGGCACGTGGGACGTCCCGGCACGGCCCGTTCCCACCTCTAGCGTGCGAATATAAGAAACTGTGCCACGTGGCGCTCTCCCTATGGAGTTTTAGTTCATGTTAGCTATGTACAATAAAAATATTAAGAAATTGTAGAGTATAGGGTTTGATCTTGAGACCTCAAATATATATACTAAAGTTTTAACCACTAGGCTAAGTTGTATTTAGTGTTACTATCATAAAGTATCATATTAATAAACGAATATTTTTCTTACCCGAGGCATAACCCGGGCCTAATAACTCGTTAACAATTAAACGGACGTCGTTAAGATCATAAAAGAAAGAAGCAAGAGGTAAAATTAAACAACTTAATTAAGATCGTATAATTGACCAATAATGGAAACACCATTATTATTTATATGAATATATCACTCCCCAAAAGTCATATATAAAGAACCAAAAGAATCCAGGTGTACCATGTTTGTTGCATTCTCAAAGTGCAAGGAATACAATGCCGAAGTTAAAAAGAGTGGGAGACATCCTTAGACTTGCAGATTTGAAAACCCATAATAAAGTGTCAACTTTACACACTTACTCATTAAACATATATTTAATCTCTCTATTGAGAAAAACTATCTGCTGATTTTGTGGATGGGTACACAAATAAATAATATAGGAAAAAGAAAATAAAAAATAAAAATAAACCCCTACTCCTTTCTTGATACGAGTACTAAATAACATAAATCACAAATTTTATGTAATAACTAATCGTTTTAAAATGTTCGTAATACTTTGAAATTTTACTGTCATGCATTTTAAAGCATAACATGGATCATTTATCCCAAATCGATTTTATTTTATTTTTCTGTTAAAGATGTATATATTATTATTCGGAGTCTTGAAATAACACTTGTACAAAATCTAATGATGAGTACTTGTTTTTCTTTATATGCTCCTCAAAAAGACAACAACGAAATAGAGTTGTATTCAATTTTTTAGTGAAATAGGAAGATGAAAAAATCATCATAATCTAGTACACTCTCCCTTTTTTTAGTTCTTCCTGTTTGGTTTTTTTTTTTTTTTTGAGGTAAAAAATTGAAAATAGAAAGAACATATAGGAACCGAGAGATTATATATATACATTTAATTATTGGTTTACATAAAAATTAAAATATAAGATATTGGTATACTTATTTAGACATTTCATATCATTAAAATAGATTATGTACATAAAAGTACGGACAAAATCAGTATATAAATAATATTAAAGTCGAAGCGTTACAAATATTTTTAAAATGGAAGAATTACCTCATTAATCATGTTATACATCTATCTCTATACTTAAGTGAACTTTTTAGTAAATTTAATTGCCACTTCATAGAAATATCACTTTTATTCTGAAAAGAGTATTATTAAGAAGAAAATGGTCAACAATATTACCTTATACTCCCTTGGAAGTTTATTTTGTAATCCTTGTTTTTTCTGCTCCATGTTAAAAAAAGTTAAAAACAAAGACGATCTCACAAAATTGTATAAATTATTATAAATAAGTATTGAAGCCTTCTTTGTTTATGACCATACTAGTCTCATATGTACGCGATGCGTGTAAAGACATACTAACATTAATATTGACATTAAAAGCACTGAATTGAATGCATATACTATTTTATTACAGTTTAATTTGATCATACATACTTTTTTTCAATGCGATAAATGAACGTGTACCAGAATGTATTAAAAGTTGATATTATTGGATGATATATGCTAATATCTTTATCATTCATTGCGTAACATTACATTCAGAATTTGGATGGTATAAGCTTATTTCTTTAATATATATGAATTACTAACATATTTTTAAATAATGATGAGATGGATTATCCCAACTACACAAACGACCACTATGAGCCTTTAAATAAATAAAACAATAGATTATCCTAATCAACACATAAGACAATTAAAAAAGGCAAAAAATAAAAAGATGAGATTGTCCTCTTTTTTTTTTTTTTGTATGTTTATGTTAATGTATGTTCTTTGAAATTGGAAGTTTAGTTAGAAAGAAACTTTGTAAGTTCATACATTTAATTTTTTTGGAATTGCTTTAGTTAGATTAGTTCAATTTCAATCAAAAATATCTCTTTTTAAGCAAATTTTTTTGGGAAATATTTTATGTGTACATGACATCTTATTATAAGTTAGGCAATCTTAAGTTTCCTTATTAGTTATTACACATAAATAGAGATCAAGAAGGAATTAAATATTTTATAATCAACATATTTTGATAAGTGAAGGTAAAAAAGTAATCTTACAAGAGGAAGCCGTAGCTCTGGCTTATATAATAGAGATAAATAAGAAAAACAACAAAAACTACGAACAAGCCTTATAAATCATCACGGGTACAAAAAAAATGTATGTATAACTATTGTATATCTTACATGACGAAATCAATTATATATTAACAAATCAAATAATTATTTCATAATTCCTTTTTAATTTATTTCAATTTCCAAAACTTCCATTTTTATGATCTTTAATTAAATGTGTTACATTACCATAGACATAATTGTTGTATATAAAATCTGATTAAGCAATATATATCATGGTACAATCATTGTATATCATACGTGAGGAAGTCAATTACACATTAACAAATCAAATAATCATTTCATAATTACTTTTCAATTTAATTCAATATCCAAAAATTCTATATTTTTTTCCATCTCATATTGATTACATTACCACATGACACAACTATTATATAGAAAATCTCTAAAGCAATACTCTCTCCGTTTCATTTTAATCTACACACTTACACTTTTCACGCATGTCAATGCAAAACTTTGAGGACATATATCTTTAGTTTTGTATTTGTAAAAATTATAAAAAGTACATATTAATAAAATACATACTAATACGAATCTAACAAGATCTCACATGACTATGTTTTTATTCACGTATAAATCACAGACAAAGGTCAAAGTGCAATTTATGAATAGTGTAAAATGTCAAAATATGTAGATTAAAATTAAAAGAATAGAGTATATGATAGTATGGTACATGTGTTGATCCATCATCCTACACTACTGACTACCCACCTCATTTACTCCTCTACATTCCCTCATTAAAACTCCTCTCCTCTCAACCTCTTCCTCTCTTTTATTACATTTGCACCACATTTCAAGTTTCAACCATCAAATTCTGAGCATTAATTCCTCATCACTCTTCTTTTCTCTTCATCAAACCAAATGGAGTCTCCTTCAAGAGCTCTTACTCTCACTCCACCACCCCATTCTCTCTCTTCCGCCACCTTCTTACGCCGCCGCAGTAGTAGCGACTCAACCAACTCACCCGAATTCGAGTTCTCGAAAATCAATCACAACCCACAAACCACTCTTCATTCTGCTGATGAGCTCTTCTCTGATGGTTTCCTCCTCCCTCTTCACCACCTTCAACTCCACCGCTCTGAACCGGACCTTCAACTTGAACCGGATACCGGTCCATCTGAACCGGACCCCACTTTTTATGAACCGGACTCTGAACCGTCTGCCTTGATCACTTCCAACAACCCCATTCTCAGCGCCTCCAAGCGATGGAGAGAGATTTTCAAGCGAGCTGAGAAAAAACCGGGAAATAACTCGGAAGATAAACCGGATAATAAGCTCGAGAAGAAAAGAGGTAAAGAAAGGAAAAACAATGGTAATAGTAATACAAATAGTTCGGCCGAGCTAAATATTAATATCTGGCCGTTTTCAAGGAGCCGGTCCGCGGGTAATAATTCAGCGCGGTCTAAACCGGCGGTTCAATCAAACCGGAAAGTAAGCAGTGCGCCTTGCTCGAGAAGTAACTCTTCTGGTGAGTCCAAATCTCGGAAGTCTTGGCCTAGTAGTCCGGGTCGAACCGGGGTTTACTTGGGTCGGACTAGCCCAGTCTGGCAAGTTAGGAAACCCGGTTCATTGAACCGGGCGGCCAATGGTGGCGGTTCAGTTAAAGGCCGGGTTTTGAAGTTAAATGTTCCGGTTTGTATGGGATATCGACAGAGTTTGAGTTGTCGAAGCGACGAAAGCGGCGGCAGCGTTGACGGCGGCGGAAATGGGATTAGTGGTGGTGGTGGTGATAGTGGCAGTAATGGTAATTTGTTTAGTTTACGTGGGTTGTTTAGTAAGAAAAATACTGTTTTAACGGTTTAACTTCCATTTTAACTGTCTCAATTTTTTTCTTTTTTTACTTACATATAGTATAGACTATAGAGGAAGGGGAGTACAGTTTATTGGATAAAGGATTTTTTTCCCCTCCTTTTTGTTTTGTAAATATTCTACTAGTTATAATATGGTTGAGTATAGAAGCAAAATTATGTAAGACTTTGCACCAAAAAAATTTACCATGTGAAACTTACGACTATTAGTATGATTACTGGATGAAGTACTAATTAATGGAAAATATGAATTATTTCTTTTTATAGTACTAGCTATGTTGAGATGTACTAGTAGTTGGTATGCTGTTATTTCAATTCAGGTCATGACTTTATCAATGAGCCAATGAGTCATTTGTAATTTGTTGTTGCCTTGTCGGCTTATTTTGGATTAGGGTACTAAACAATATTAATTATCTCTATTATATAAAGAAAGAGGAGTTATGGTGTCTCCTAATTACTAGACTATTTATTTACCCCTCTTTCCTATAGATTACAAATTCAATTATAAATTAAGAGCATGTTCTCTTCGGCATAAAACAGTTGAACTAAACTGAATTGAACTGAACTGAACTGTACTGAATTGAACTGAACTGAATTGAACTGAATTGATTTGAACGGAACTGAACTGAATTGAAATGAATAGTGATATGTGAGAGTAAAAGTATTGTCTAGAGTTGAATTGAATTAAACTGAACTGAATTGAACTTAAAATAAACTGGGGAGAACAGGCCCTAAGGGGGGCTTCAAACAAAAATACTGAAAATAAATTATAACAATCACTCACAAGTTAGCTAAAATCATAGAATTGCATAATTTACATTGTACAAATCACTCAAATGAGAAAAATTTACAAAAACTAAAAAATTCACTTAAATGCAACCAATACACTACAACGTCAATACTCACAAAAATATCCACAAAAAATTGACTTGGAATCAAAGTTTTTACTTTCTTCACAATATATGAATCAGTGTACTTAATTCAAAATTCAGCAAAAAAATTATAATATTAGAAATCATAAATAAAGTCAATAAAATTTATGTTTTGTTCATAGAATTTAACTTTGAAAAGTAAAAAAAAAAAAAAAAGACTTGTGAGAGACTTAAGTGACAAAGACTAAATCAATCAATTTGTGCAACTAAAAACGATTATACTTCGTATTTCTCAAATTTTGACTCTTACTTATGTCGAAGAAAATCGAGTTTCTGTCTCGGAAAAAATCTAAGCACGCATCGCGTGCAAAAAATGCTAGCTAATTCATACTATAACATATTATATTTCAAAAAAAAATTGATTGGTTTTGTTGAACATTACCACCCGATCAAAATGAAAACCTAAAAAGACCCACAAAATCAGAGACCAAAACTACCCTAAAAATTGATGTAGCGTTGATGCGATTGGTTTTGACACAATAATTGGCTTATTAATGTGGTGTTTGCTGTGAATATGAATATGAAATCTCAATCTTAGCTTTTGAGTGAGATACAAAAGATAATGAAGATAAAGAGATGAGTCCTAATTTTTTAAGGGAAGGGAAGATATAAGATTGTTGGTGAGAAGATGAAAATGTGGAGGATTCGATGAAAAAAAAAGTGAGATACATCAGTCATATGGGTATATATATCGGGTGAATAGTTATATGGTAGGTGAGATTAATAGTCATATGGGTAGGTGGGCAAAAATATGTGGGTTTGTTACTAATTGCATACAGGTGGCTTTGTGGATTTTGGCTATAATTTTTTTTATTACTATTAACAAACAACTAACATTAATCATACTCACTTAGCTATAAGTAAAACAACAATATTACATATGTTGAGCCAATATGGTTTTCATGATGACAAACTAATATAATAACTTTTCATGATGACAAACTAAAATAATAACTAACAAGGTTTATAAGTTTTATGTGTGCAAGATTCATGAATTATTAATGGCTTTTTATAAAGATAATAAGTGAAGTTCCTGAGTCGGAACTTCAAGAGAAGAATGAAGTTCTTACATTGCGTTGGAACTCCAAGACAAGAAAAGCTTAGTTACATAAGGATGTAATTAGGTTTCTTATGTAAGAAACAAAGATCATGATAAGGTAATAAATTGGAATTGTGGAACTGTTCCTTTGAGTAAAGGAACTATTCCAATAGAACTAAGTTAGTGGAACATGTATAGAAACAGGTGTCTAAAACTGACACCATCATAATAAGTTAAAGGAACTAGATATATGTTAAATAATGCAACAGTTAATTTGTATCGTTTGAGCGATTAAAGCCTACAAAATAGGAAATTGTTTTTATTTGTTAAAAATCTTATTTCAAGGAAAATATTTTTAAAGGAAAGATTTTATCTTTATTATAAATAAAATTATTTTGGGTTTTTAGATAAAAATATTTTAAAAGATGTTATTTTGATTAAAGGATTTTATTTTTGTTTTATTAATTAAAATATTTTCTAATTAATCATATTTATATTTATTGCACAAGTTGTTGCTAAAATTAAGGAAGCAGTAAAGATAACCTAACACAGTAACACATGTTCATCAGATAATGGGGTACATGGGTAACAAAAGGAACGTGTTCCTCTAGTTGAGGAACGTCATGGGAAAATGGTTTAACCACTAACACATGATTTAATCCCACGTTCTAGATAATGACTGCTTAACACATGCACGTTTTAGATAATGACTGCTATATATACTTACGTCTAATTAAGTTCTAGTGTGTGGCTGACAAAGTGATAATTAATCTACAAAGGTATTAATTTGAGTATCACGTTTATTGAGTTAGTAACACCAAAGTTCAAAGTTGCAAGTTCCAAGTTTCATTACTATATATGAGTTCATTGTTTCATTAGTACTTTCTATCATTCTATTATTCTATATTTCGAGTTGAGAAAAGAGTTAAGAAGAACTCTTGTACTTTGAGTTTGAGGAAGGGGTTTGAGTGAAAACCTGTAAAGTGTGAGGCTTTGAGTGAAGCAAAAAAAGAGAAAGGAACTTTGAGAGGAACAATAGTTAGAGGGAATTGTTGTTGGGACTTGGGTTTGTAGAGGAACTCAAAGAGTGGCCCGGGAGATAATAGGTCTGTAACAAAGGTGTTTGGGCCTATTATAGTGAAAGAGTTGAGTTTAAAATCTCTAATGTGGTCGAGGTTGTTTCTTCTTGTTGGGCCCAAGAAGTTTTTCCTCGTAAAATCTCTTGTGTCTTTCTCTTGTCCCTTTCATTGTTTTATAATTCCGCAAAAAGTTACATTCATTTCCCACACATACAATTAACCCCCCTGTTGTAGTGTTCCTATAGAAATAACAACATAAAATTATGAAAACAAATTATATTTATATTGGCTCCTCTGTACATGATTTGACATGAACCGCAATTCATATCAATCTTGATTATCAGTATTTATCTCCTCTTTACATGGTTTATCTCGATACTAAGCAATAGTTAAGCCCAAAATTATCGTCGCACGCATAAAAAACTAATTGATAATAATTATAAAAGGGAATAATCATTTGAATAAAATTAAAGTCCATACGCTTCTCCCGTTTTTTAATACTCTTGACAGTTAGCATTGAAATATATACAAGGATCAAGGAGAGGAGAGAGCAAAAAAGAGAATCCTTATGTATTAAAAAAGAGAAAGAGAAATATATTGCAAAAATGTCAAAATTGCAAGTAATAGAAAATTTCCTAAAATTAGAAACATTAAAAGTATTAAAAATGAAGAAAGTATAAAAAAACATCTCTCATAAATCTTTCCAAGAAATTTCTATTATTTTCTTTAGCCAACTTTAAACTATTGGTCATTATTGTTCCAATTGGGAGGAGAGTACAATATACAGGCAAAAATTATTAAAAGAGACCGTCTAATTTTAATATAAAAGTAGACTTGATAACTATATGGATTAAACTAGTTACCGAAATAAATTAACCTAGTCACTATTGGGCTTACCATTGCCTAATTTTAATTTAAAAGTAGACGGTCTCTCACAAGACAAACTCATATATAGGGCTTCTTCTTACACCTCCCACGAAATGTAATAAATCTTCAACAATTATATACTTTATATTTAATATAAATTTTCGTGTAACAAATATTATTGTTTGTGTTTCATATAGCAAATAAAGGGAAAATAACATAATCAATATTTTTTTACATACACAAACAATATTTATTATATGCATAAATAATATTTATTATACGAAAACTTATATCTAATACATTTATCTGTTAAATGTTTATCATACCTCCTCCCCTTACATAACTGATGAGGGCCCAGAAATTATCAAACTCAAGCATATTGGATGATAAGAAGAATGTAAACTACTCTAGGCCCTATGGTGTCGGTTTGGCTTTTTGGATGTTACAGGCCATGGTTTCTACAGCGTTAATCTGAACAACATAGTAATAATTTAGGGATATTCCATTTGGTACCATTGTACTTTTGGCTTTTCCATTTGGTACCACTATTTTTCAGATATTCTACATGGTACCACTATAATTTGAATTTATTCTCTATTGTAGTATTCAATAAAGTAAAGTGTTAATTTAAGTTAGAATAGGCTAGAGTTTTACTTCGATTTACATGTTTTAATTTGCGTTAAGGTTTTAGTAATTGTTTTAGTCGTTAAGGTCAAAGTTGAGGTCATATTTTGGCAATAAAAAGACATAGAATATTATGATCATTTTTATGAAAATTTTGACTGAAAAATAGAGCTTTAAGGATTAAAACGACACCCTAAAATCTTAATTTATTAAATTTTTGCAACTGCAAACAGAAACATGCAAACTCAAACAAAATCGTATTCTTATTCAACCATTAACTAACAATTTACTTAAAAAAATGGTATAATAAAGAATAATATTAAATTATAGTGGTATAATGTGGAAGTTTAAAATAACAATGGTACCAAATGGAAAAGCCAAAAATTCAATGGTACCAAATGGAATATCCCATAATTTATTAATTGGTTGAGGCGATACTCCAATTGAGACTTGATAGTGTCGATTTTCAAATAAGCTATTGCAAATTTGCAACTTGCAAGTTCTATTGAAAAATAAAAATGATGAACTTCTCGTACATTATGAGTTTAGGTGAATTTTGCTCCACATTTTACTTGAAGTTATATAAGACACATCCATATGTAAGACTTTTGTGGCATTCATTTTTTGATCAATGTGATATTATTATGCAATCACTCTCAAAGTTATTGCGTTATTCTTCCGTTCGACATCTTCCCTTGTTGTTTTTTATGTAGGAAACAAAAGAAAGAAACTTATTTGCATTAAAATTGTCACATCTTTCATAATCTAATCAATTATAACACACAAGATGTTAAATGTCTAACACATCACCCATGGTCCTATATGGCCGTACCACCTAAATTGAGGGTTTTCCTACCTTTATTGTCATTGAAAGAAAAATGATACTTCCTGCTTTTCAATTTAATTGTGACATTTTTAAAATCACAATCTCCTAGGTAATACTCCCTCCGTTTCAAATTATATGGCCGTACCACCTAAATTGAGGGTTTTCCTACCTTTATAGCATTTAATTTTACATTGGTAATGTAAAACGCCTTATATTGTGAAACAAATTTTTTTAGCTTAAATGCCTTATAATTTGAAACAGAGGGAGTATCAATTTAGTTGTGGCGAGCAATCCTTAGATATTCCCATATTATTTTTACTTATTAAGAATAATAAGTTCATATATGTTCAATTTATGATTGACAAATTTCCAAGAGTTAAGATAAGTTAATTAAGTTCAAGGTTGATAACTTTTGATAAATTAAGTTCATGACTAACGATAGCCTATCGATGTTCAATTTATATCTTGTTAAATTTATGGCTAGACGTAAGTTCATGTAAAATTCATACAAGTTAAAAAAATCCAATAGAAACACACCTTGTAAAATCAGTCGTTTTATCTTATTTGTATTTACATGATAAATATTGAACACCCTCGAGGTCGAGAGATGAGAAGGGTGAAAATATCTACGCTGGTACCTTTTTAAAAGTCACTTAAAATCAAATTATATTTTGTGCGTGTTAGAGAGTGATTAAGTGCAATGATCTAGATGGGATCCGACCTCATGTCTTAAAAACCAATTAAGTTGGATGGCACATACAAAATACTCCTTACGTCCTACTCCCTCTGTTTCAAATTATAGGGCATTTTAGCTAGAAGAATTTGTTTCAAAATATAAGGCATTCTACAATACCAATGTAAGATTAAATTCAATTTTATATTATCAAGATAAGCTTATAGGTTATTTGGTATTATCAATATAATATTTAATATCAATTCTTATTACCCATGCAAATCTAACTAAAATTAACTAAATTCTTAATCTATGTGCAAAAATCTTAAACGACTTATATTTTGAAACGGATGGAGTATAATATAGTGCTTGTTTTTCTCTCTTGATGTTAAACTTTAAAATCTTTTACTAAATATTCTCAATTGTATATATATAAAAACATATTCGTGTGGAATCTTGTTAGATTCGTCTCAATATGTAATTTCATAATATCAACTTATTATATATTTTATTAATAAAGAATTGAAGATATTAAAAGTCAATTGTTTATCTTAAAGACCGTGCAAAAAATAAACAAACACTATATTATACACGGATGGAGTCTTACAATTGTTAATGAAAAGTACTCACCTATCTGCCATCATTCCTCCCTATACCTAAAACGTACCATGACATTAGATAATATTTAATATAACTAGTCGATGTCCAACATCGTTCATCAATTGGACAAAAAAATAATTAAGAAAATATAACTTTTTTGGCAGTTACCAGTTAGGATAATTGGTGATAAACCCTCCATCCGTGGTAATAATAATATGATTAAATGCTTGGAAAAGGAATTGTAAGATATGCTTTATAAAATTAAAAGCTCCACTAGCTTTGAGGAACCTCCATGTTGAGACAAGCCACATGGTTTAGGTTCTAAAAGTAAGTGGGGGAAACAAATACTTCATTGACAGCTCAATTTAGGGTTTCAAGCATTAAGCTCTTGTCTCTCTATGTTACATTGTCCTTTTAATCTTTTTCTAAGGAGTATCTAATTAATATGCCCTTCCACTTTGCTTTATGAGTAACTTTGTTTAAATCCAATTTTTTATGGGTTGAAAATTCATATCTTAAACATTGCGTATAACAATAGCTGACTAAGCAAATCATTATTCAAAAGTATGAATTATGTTACTCATATTTTGAGTAGTAGTCGTCTAGGTTTTCTTCAAATAAGTAATAGAAAAATTAGATGAAAAAGTTTTACTCATATATATGAGACAAGGGGTCGATTAGCCAAGTTGGTAAAAATAGTAAAATTATTGTCATCTTGGCAATTTAAAAGCTTTGGTGTATGATTGGTGAAAACTGCTAACTCATTACTATTTAGTTAAAAGAAGGGCAGCAAGGGTCAAATGGACTAATTTGTTGACTAGAGCTTATTAAATATGACTAATTTATTTAAATGGATAATTAAATAATTAATTTCTCTTTTGAAGCCGATAAATTATATGTAAATTTTAAAGAAAATCTCATAACTATAAAGAAGTATATAGTTATCTATAAAGAAGTATGCATTTTAAAGCCGATAATTATAGTATGCATTATCTATAAAGTACACTTTCATAGCCGATACTTATAACTGAATACTATAATTATCGGCTTTAAAATGTATACTTCTTTTATCTTTTGAAGCCGATAAATTGTATGCATTATCTTTGAAATTTTAAAACTATAATTGAATTTTCATACTATAATTTTAATATTGTATGCATTATCTATAACATGTAAAATTATAGTATGCATTTTTATAAAACTATAATTGGCTACATTTTATGAAAATTTTAAAGAAAATCTCATTATCGTATGCATTATCTTTTGAAGCCGATAAATTGTATGCATTATCTTTAAAACTATAGATAAAAATGTATGCATTATCTGCGCAGCGATGAAGTACTTTGCTTCACACATTTTTATTATCACTCATATCACCTTTAAAGGTGCTGCTAATGCATACGATAATGAAAAAAATATTATAATGAACAATGAGATGAGATTTTCATTACCGCAATTTATTATCAACTACTACCAAATGAATTACAATAAGGATCTACTAAGGGGTTTTACTTTAGCTCGAGGAATGTTAAGTTGAATTGAGAAAATTTATATAAGTAGAATATCCTTGAATTTTCCTAGTCATTACGTAATTTTCTTAAACTTCCTCAATTTTTCTTTATATGCACTCTTTATCATTATCTTAAGTGTATTATAGATGCACCGATTTCTTTTTTGGGGCAACTCGACCTCTTTACCCTCAGTTTAATTACCTATCCCTCAAACATAATAACTTGGACTATTGGATTTCTTTTATCTCCTTTTTTATTTTAATAGTTGTGACAAAAGACAAATAGTGCATCCAAATAAAACCAGATAAAGTAGTTAATAAGATTAGACGATTGTTTTATTGTCTCTAGGCATCATTTACAACACAAACATACCTTAAGGTAGCACGCTACTAATTGGTATAAAGTTGCGATATGTTAGAGGTTAGCCTAACTACAGAGAAAGGCTATACATAAACTGGTTTATATTGGGACCACATACACAAGTGATCTCATTGGCTAGAAGTAGTAGCGTCCAAATTCAATTAAGTTGAAATTTTCATTTGAATTTCAAACCAAAATCTGAAAATTTGATTTTGAATTTCAAATTTGTTGTTGTCCCAACGACATAACCCCTCTCAATTTTTTCTCTCTCCTCACAATTCTCTCACATCAGAAAATTACCCTTTTACAATTTTTCACCTTCTCTCTGTTAACCGACAACCACTAGAGAACTTAGCCGGAAAATTTTGTTCTTGCCTGAAAATTTTCTTGTTGCCGAAATTAGAATTTGGACTTTTTAGCTGGAAATTTTAGTCGTATTATCATCGGCAATCTAGACGGATTAGATCTGGGCATTTGTAGCCGGAATTTTTTCGTTTTGTCATCGGAATTGTTGTCGGAATTAAAATTCGATGTTTTCTTGCCGACTTCTTCGTCGATTTGTCACCGAAATCAGTTGGCGGGATTTAAAACTCGTTGTTTCGATTAATTATATGTCCTGTGCCTTTCTTAATTGCAATATTTTTGTCCCGGTCTGGAGTTGCATATTAAACATTTAGAACATGAATGTTTGGAGTTGTATTAGATTGAACATTCGGAGTTGGAGGTACATTTAGAATATGAACGTCAACTAACGGATTTGTAGATTGGAAGTAGTAACGTGAAAATATTTTTAGTATCACATTAGTTATAGTAATAACATATATTCCTTTTGAGGGTGTCCCTTATTAGTTTACCCCCTTTTTTTTGCAGTTTTTGGAATGAGATCACAAACTTTTCATCACACATACATTCAACTTTAATATAAAATAATAGTTTCTCTTTCATTCTATGACCCACAACATTATTTCTCCTAAAACTTTGTGCAAAATAAAGGGGTAAACTAATAGAGGACGGAGGGAGTATTATTTTTGGGCTTATTGCACTATGAACGAGAACTATAAGGTTGAATTTAATTAGTCTCGCTAAAGTAACAATCTCGTTTTATCGGAGATTGATGACTCTTGTTGAGTGAAATCAATATTGGTATTGTTTAATTGTATATGAATATGAACAAAAACTATAAGAATGAATTTAATCAATTTACTCTTCTTAACAAACTCGCTAGATCGGAGCTTGATCCCTCTTGTTATTGTTTAATTGTATACGACTAATGCTTATGTGAATACGAACGAAAACTATTTGATCAAATTTATTGGATTATACTAATTGTATATAAATATGAACGAAAATAACAATACTACATTTATTGAATTCAATGAGTCTTGCCCTCCTAAAATAATCATTAGATCGAAAATTTATCATTCTTGTTCAATGTGAAATCAATAGTGTTATGTATTGTATAACTGTATGTGAATATGAATGAGAACTATCAGATTGAACTTATCCAACTTAATTAGTATCGCTTTCCTGAAATATTATTTAGATCGAAGACTGATCACTCTTTGTTCAATGTGAATAAAACTATTTTTGGACATATTGTACATAAATATGAACGAGAAATATAAGATTGAATTTAAGTAGTCTTGCTAAAGTAACAATCTTATTTTATCGGATATTGATGACTCTTGTTGAGTGAAAGCAATAATATTATTATTAACTAATTGTATATGAATATGATCGAAAACTATTAGATTGAATTAATCAGTCTACCTTTCCTAACAAACTCGCTAGATCTGAGCTTGATCATTCTTGTTTGTTTAATTGTATATAACTATGCTTATGTGAATACGAATGAAAACAAGTGATCTCATTGGCTAGAAGAAGTTGGGTTCAAATTCAACTAAGCTGAAATTCATTTGAATTTCAAACCAAAATCTGAAAATTTGATTTTGAATTTCAAATTTGTTGTGGTTTCCAAGGACCTAACCCCTTGAATTTTTTCTATCTCCTCATAATTCTCTCACCTCAGATTATTAATCTTTCCTCTTTGAAACATATTATTTCTCCTAACTAATGCACCACCAGAATTCTTATCCGGAAAATTATGTCCTTGCCGGAAATAGATTTCGGACTTTTTAGCCGGAATGTTCATTGTATTATTATCGAGAGTCCGCTGGAATGAGATTTGGGCCTTTGTATCCGGATTTTTTTTTTGTTTTGTTATTGGAGTTGTAGCCGGAGTTAGAAATGAGTGTTTTCATGCTGGAATTTTCGTTGGGTTGTGACCGGAATATTTGCCGGAATTAGTTGTCGGGATTTAAAACTCATTGTTTTGATTAATTATATGTTGTTTGCCTTTCATATATATCCAAAAATCAAAGTGCAACATATGGATTTGGAGTTGTAGATTGAACGTTTAGAACATAAACATTTAGAGTTGCAGATTGAATATTTAGAACATGAGCGTCAAATAATGAAGAAACTGTAATGGATTTGGAGATTGAAAGTAGTAACACTAAAATTGTATTAGTATCACAGTATTTAGAGCAGTAACATAATATTTTACTTCGTATAACTATATATTTAAAGAGTAAAATATTGTATGGTTTTCATTTGTTTATATTTAATTGCAAGATGAACATTGTGCTGATACCCCGCTAACTTGGTTACTGCATCTACTTGCTTTCGTTGCTAACCTGAGTTCGAATTTTGGGCATGGACAAATTTGTGTAAGTGTAGGATGAATTTTTTGACTTTTTAGCTTTAAATATATTTTTATTTTTCCCACAACGAACTGCGAATTTTATTTAAGTTCAACATATTGGATGTAAGTTTTTTGTACTAAATAACCCTTTTCATTTTTAGTATCACAATATTTGTAGTAGTAACATAGTATTTGCTTTCGTATCACACTATTTTTAGTACTAACATAATATTTTCTTTTGTATCACAATATTTGGGCACGAAAGAATATATTTGTAGTTGTAGGATAACTTTTTCAACCTTTGTTTTTCTATTATATATTTTTTTTTTCATTTTAAATTTCTTACTATCTCTATATTTTAATTTTCCCACAACAAATTGTGATTTTTTTAATTCAACATCTTGGTCCTAGTTTTTGTACTTAATTTCTTAAAAAAACATTGGAGGATAAAGTTGATTATGAACAATTACAAAAATACACCTATTATTTATTGATAACTATTATTTAAATACAAAATATTTTAAATATAAGTCGTTCAAATATTTGAAACTTGACATAACATAACCTCCACAAAATGAAGTTGTACAAAACGTTTTTTTGCCTTCCTTTATCAAGCCCTAATGAATATTTTAAAATACATATTATATATGCTACCAAAAATAAACTTATAATTCCAATTATAAATGTCACCAACCAACACACTTTAATTTATCAAGAATATTAATTCTTTTGGCAATTATTTAAATACATATTATGTTATTGAAAATAAATTTATGATTCCAATTACTGACATACACTACTAATAATAATAATTCTTGATAAACATTTAAAATATGATAGACGTGTTGCACACCTAACAAAAATAAAAACCTAATTAACCTCCTAACTATATAGTAGGGTAAGTTAGGGAGGATCCCACAAAGAGAAACTTATTTCATGATTAGTCCTTAAGTAATGGTAAGACTAAAGGAGATTAATATCAAGAGTAATGGTGGAATAAACGATACTAAATCAATATCAAAATAAAAGACTCTAGAGTTAAGTATCCCCACTAGCATGAATTAATACAATAATACTTCCTACCGCAAAATAATTTATTAAATGTTCACAAAGAAAAGTATACCCTATAAAATACCATAAACCTCTCTCGACTATTTATAGCTTTCCTAATATGCAGTCAAGCCTACTCCCCTGGAATCATGCAAATTAAAGACATTAAACGCGACACTCTAACTTCGTAACAATCCATTCTACCTACCCTCATGGAGAACTTTATACCCTTAATTGAAATATTTAAATCCGTCAAAACCCAACTCCCGTTGTGATTAAGACAATGGAATCATACCAATACTAGTTATCTCTAATCTAGTATTGGAATATGCAAAAAAAATTAAGCAAGAACAATAAACAATTAATTTGGGAATTTAAAGGTATAATCATGAATTAATTCACGCAAGGGTTCAACTTAACCATATATTATAAACTATGAAAGCATAATTGATATAAATGAATATATAGAAGAATAATAAATAACATCATAATAGAAAACAAGGAGAATAAGAGAAGAAGAAAAGATTTACTTGAATTAATGGAAAAAAGGTAGAGTCTTGAAGAAATATAAAGATTTTCAAGTTTCTCTCTCTAGAAATCCTAAGTCTAAACTAGAGGTGTCAATCTGGGTCACTGGCTGGGTTTGGGTTGACCCAGGCTGGGTCGGAATGATTTGGGTCGGAATAATCTGGGTGACACCGTGTCATGGGTCGGAACTGGGTGGGTCGGGTGAACTTGGGTCGGGTGAAACTGGGTGAGAGGATCTCGGAACTGGGTCGGAAATGGGTCGGGTGAGACTGGGTCGGCCGGTATCTGGGTTGGGTGAATTTGGGTCGGAATGGAATAAGGTGAAGTCGGTCGAAATCGGCTTTCGGAATGACTTGGGTCGGAAGAAATCGGCTTTCGGAATAACTTGGGTCGGAAGAAATCGGCTTTCGGAATGACTTGGGTCGGAAGAAATCGGGTTTCGGAATGACTTGGGTCGGAAGAAATCGGCTTTCGGGTTACTTGGGTCGGAAGAAATCGATATCGGAATGACTTGGGTCGGAAGAAATCGGGTTTCGGAATGACTTGGGTCGGAAGAAAACGGCTTTCGGGTTACTTGGGTCGGAAGAAATCGATATCGGAATTCGGAATAACTTGGGTCGGAATAAATCGGGTTTCGGAATGACTTGGGTCGGAAGAAATCGGCTTTCGGGTTACTTGGGTCGGAAGAAATCGATATCGGAATAACTTTGGTCGGAAGAAATCGGGTTTCGGAATGACTTGGGTCGGAAGAAATTGGTTTTCGGGTTACTTGGGTCGGAATCGATATCGGAATAACTTTGGTCGGAATAATTCATTAAATCATTAATAGTTTGATACTTATATTATTATTATTAATTTGAAATGTTACTACAATAAGACTTATAAATTATACTTATATTATTGGGTCATTCACCATTATTGGCTATTGGCAATTGGCCTATTGACTAAGTTACTAAGTAGTAACTAGTAAGTATCGCTTATTAGTTATTCAGTTATTTAGTTATTCTTATTCATGATTGCATATGTATTCAAGTAACAAGTAACAACTAACATATAACAAGTAACAAGTAACAGCTAACAACAAACAACCGAAACATCTACTTAAGTTTAATTCAAGATAATAACAGTACTCTACTTAAGTTAATCATCTTTAAGATGAATTCATTTCGGAACCGAAAGCGTATAATTCAAACAGATGTAGAACAGTATAACTCAGTAGATTGGTTCAATATAACAATGCTTCATTTAAGTTAATCGTCTCTAAGTTAAATTCATATTGAAACTCAAAACATCTATTTTTAACTGAAACAAGTTAATATTGGATTAGATCGATGTATCGATGTAAGTCGATTAGCTAATTCAAGATGGCGTAAGTTCGTTTAAGATAATGGATATTGGATAATATCAACAAATGTATCAATGTAAGTTAAGTAATCGTCTTTAAGTTAAATTCATTTCGAAACCCAAATCATCTAATTGAATTGAAACAAGTAGTTAATTATTGTTACTATGTCGTAGTAAACCTTATTGCTTATCAGTAAGATACTAATATGAAAAGCGAAAATTCGTATATGTAGTATACTATAAGCTAAGGTCTAGTACTGATTAAGGCTTGTTATGACTTATATAAGTTCACTTAACTGAATACAATCAAATTGTAGCTGAGTAATAGTAAATAATTGTATAAGTAAGGTTATAAGAAATCTACCTTAATATATGGAAGAAATAACCGTAGATTAATATAAGTTTATAACCAATAACTTAAGTATTAATGTAAGACCTTCACAAGTAGTAGTAGTAGGTTAACTGTTATTGTGTTACGTCTTACATGTTAGCATTAAATTCATCCCTAATCACCGCATGTAACATGTTCACATAGTTCCTAATAAATTAGTCCTTAATAGAAGAAATAACCGTAGATTAATTTAATTTTGAAAGTTTATAATTTCTATTAAGTTATAATAACACTACTAATTTTTAAAGTTACTAAACTAATAATATTAGTTTTAGAAATTTACAATACTCAAATCAAAATAATATCAAAATACAATATTAGTTTATTAGTAGTTTAGGCCATTGATTTTAGAAAGATAAAAATCCAACCATTGATTAAGTTAGCAATCCATGTGATTGGATATTCTCAATTCTCATTGGTCAAAAAAGAATGTCATGGATTATGAATTAAGACCATTGATTTTAAAAAATCAAAATCCAACCATTGAATCCCTCCCTATCCCTAAACCCTCCCTCTTTTCTCTCATAGTCGTTCCTCACAACCCCCCTCTTCATTTTCCTCATTTCTCTTCCTTCTACACGCACACCATTGAATCTCAGATCTATTTTCTCTCTCATCTCTCACTCTCAACCTCTCAGTTTCTCTATCTCCTACCTTCATATGTTTACATAATCAACCATCGAACACTTTTATAATCAAAACCCAATAACAGCGGTCGCGAGAGCAAGAACAGGGGAGGGGAGTTCGGGCCTCCGGCGAGTGGTGACGGCGAGTCGACGAGGCTGAACAGGAGCAACGCGACGCCAGTGACATGATTCTCGATGCAGCAGCAAGCCAGAACGAACCACGAACCAGAGGAGAGAGAAACACGGGACAGGGGAGGGAACCACCATAGGTAGAGCAAGGGTTGTGAAATGGGTTCTTTATGCCATAACTCAAGTAAAGTTGAAGATCTCTAGTCAAAATCGCAAGATTCAAGAAGAAATACCAAAAATATGAAAATCTCATTGTTTATATACTTGATATAATGCTTAGTGTTAGATCTAAATATTAGGATAACTCTAGTTTTCTTAGAGTTCATGTTTATATTTTTCAATTTTTTGTTAGTATTTTTTTGTTCAGATTTACATGTCTTGTTATTTTTGTTTGATTTTTTCTCCTAAAAATGAATGGGATAACGCAGTAATAGTGTATTTAACAGTAATTTCGATGGTATAGCCGTATAGCCATTATTCTTTTGCTTGCAACAATGGAAGAAAGAAAAGGTGAAGTAGTATTTAGCAAGTATTAAGCTTTTCTAAAAATTGGACGTCGGAGTCAAAATGATGAAAGTTTTTTTGAGGAGGAAATGAAGATGTTGGTGAACCGTTTGTGTGTAAAACGGTGGAGCCGAATGGTTCAAAGGTTTCATCTTTGATGAAGGATGGTGATGGAAGTAAGGGGGCTGCTAAGTGCTAAGAGGGATGAAGGGGGTGGCTTTGTTGTCACCGATGCGGAGTCCGAGTCCAATGGCCACTATGATCACATCGGGCCGACTGGACAGGTACGAGAGGGAGCTCGAGGTGGTACAAAAGCAAGCGAGGGAGGAGGAGGGGTCTGTAGATGGAAGTGAGTAGGTGAATGATGGTGGCAAGATGGATGCCATCAAATGATCATACGATTGATCATCGATGTTATTACACAGTTTTAACAATAATCAAAGCATACTATAAATCCGTCTATTTCATTACTTAAATAATCACACATTAATGCATTTCATACTTAACAATTAATAATTGGGTTGGGTCACAACTGGGTCGGTGATAGCTGGGTTGGGTCACAACTGGGTCGGTGATAGCTGGGTTGGGTCACAACTGGGTCGGTGATAGCTGGGTTGGGTCACAACTGGGTCGGTGATAGCTGGGTTAGGTCACAACTGGGTCGGTGACAGCTGGGTTGGGTCACAACTGGGTCGGTGATAGCTGGGTTGGGTCACAACTGGGTTGGGTGGTAACTGGGTTGGGTGATAACTGGGTTGGGTGATAACTGGGTGGGTTTAACTGGGTCATTGACGGGTGAAGTTGGGTGCGGGTCATTTTGGGTCGGAATCAGGTTGGGTCTGGGTCGTTATTCACGGGTGCAACTGGGTACGGGTACAACTGGGTCGGCCCAACTCAGGTTGGGTTACTAATTCCACGGGTTAAACTGGGCACGGGTGAACACTGGGTCGGAATGGGTCGGCTTTCCAACCGACCACTCTCGGCTCGGAACAGGTTGGGTCTGGGTCGCATGCGGGTTCACCCGTGGGTCGGCCCAGTTTTTGACACCTCTAGTCTAAACTAATGATGATGATATAATAATATCTCAGCTACTAAAAATAAGGTTTAATGTCCTATTTATAAGCTAAGAATAATATAAACCGACGTAAGTTAGGTCACGAGGAAGATACGACATTACAACAAATTGCACGGGTAAGCAACTTCTTGCACAGGCGTGCACGATCGAGCGAAATCTCGCTCGGCCGTGCGAGCAAAGCAGAAACTTTCATGACTGTTGATTGCAGGTTGCACAGCCGTGCACCTATCCGCACAAACGTGCGAGCGAGGCAGAGGTTTTTTGCTCAACTTTGAGCAACTATAACTTTTGATCAAGAGCTTTGGTTTGTACATGTAATATACTGTTGGAAAGATCTTGAAGTGTAAATTCCAATTCAGTTGGAATTATCTCATTATCATTCTTGTGTCAAAAGTTATGGATAAAATAGATAAATTGATTTAGATGTGTTATATTTCACTCAAGTACACAAAGTCGTGTGTATCTTCTTCACTTTAAATCCGTTTTTTGGCACATGATATATCGTGTTGAAGGTCAACTACATGAATTACTGATCATGTCCTCAAATAGGAGTCCAAAGTACCTGAGGTTATATCAAAAGACCAAACAACCCGTGACAGCATCGTGATTTATAAAAATGGACCTGAATATGCATAAATGCAATGTAAATGCTCTAATTATACATGAAAATGCATCTTATATGCAATTAAATGATGTTAGAATATGGACTTATCAAACTCCTCCAAGCTGAACTATTGCTTGTCCTCAAGAAATCCAAACTAGAAATTCAAGGGAAGAGTAAAATGAGCTTTGTTAAGGACTTATACGTTCAACCATTCAATCTCCAATACATGAACTTCGGGCATATGAAAGATATTATAATTATAAGATTAGACTAAGATAGACTACAAATCACACCTCATATAAATTCATGTAATCGTCATGGAAAACCACAAACCTTCCCCCAAGCTAGACTCAATTAAATTCGATAAACCTCACTTAGTGGAGCACACTTTCTCTCATGTGTTTAGGTTATGAAATTTCCACTCAAACATATACCAAGTCGACTCAAATGAAATATTTTATTTGAAGTTGACTATCATCTCATTCACTACATAAAAATGGCATAAAAACATGCATATATATCACGAGGGCTTACAAATTGTTGTAGTTTGGCTAGGATAAGGGTAAGAAAAATAATTGGAAATGTGGTGCTAAAAGCTAACTAGTGGAGGAAATAACACTATAACATTTATGGCCATTAGATGCAAACGCCACAATTTTTTTTACTAAAAGTTCAACAACACATTAACAATAAATTTAGATAATATCCATCCTTATACACTCCAACAAACTTCATTGAACTTTTATTCAAAAAAAAAATTCACTTCTTTCTTATCTTTTGGTTTTTTTTCTTTCCAGTTTTTCAAAATTATTTTCCACAAATTCTTTATCATTCTTTTCTTTTTGCACTTTCACAATATAAAGCACTTTTTATTTCAACATATTAGCCTCCAATAATTACCGAAAATCACAACCACAAGCTCCAAACATGAACTTTAATGCTATTCCATTTAGCAAGGCTTTGGTAGAGAAATCATAAAAGGTTAGAGGCTTGTAATGTAGGTTGACTAAGGAAATGGAAAATCAAAAGCTCGACATGTGCTAATTAAAGGGAATAATATATATGAAAAGAAAAATGTCTGAAGGCTCAAAACAATCAAAAGAACGCCTCAATCATATCAACACATGTATATGCCACATAAGGCTCGAATAGTGTTAAGGCAAGTTCAAGACTCATACTTCATGAGGAACTATCGCATAAGAAAAATAGAAGACTGATGTAGATGTGTCAGTCCATAAGGCTTGAAATTCCTCACTAGGCGTATGCTTATCAAGTAATATCAAGTATTTCTTGGAGAATGTCAACCAATCTTACCACAAATCCATTCAATTAAGTTGAAAAACAATCATGCCATGAAGTGGTTCATGAAGTCTAACTCAATCTTGTAAAATTTAACTATAATATTGAAGATATGCCCAAATTCATGAATTATCAATCTCGTGAATCTGAACATATATTTCATATAAACATCAAAGAATTTCATAAATTGTATGTCATGCATGAATGCAAGTAATATGCTCCTAGTACTAAGAAAGCAATAAATCCTACTCACTATCGTAGGAATCACGATTTCACTTAGCATGTGTAACAAGCCCTTTAAACCCATAGGTTGCCCTAGTGGATGAGTAAGGTCTCGTGAAGGTTTTCAGAAGGCATACCCACAAAACCAAAATATGCAAATATGCAGAAGAAATAAAATATATAATGAACCTAAATTAAATATATTAGAGTTATGACCCAAAAAGTAAATCCTTCCCCAAGCTAAATAACACATTGTCCTCAATGTGACAAATAAATATAGGGAGGGGAAGGAAAGGAAAACATCCACAACCACATAACATGATCAACTTCCTCAATTACACAATCAAGTTAAACCAAAATAAATGGCAAAAAGAGATATGGTTCTCAAAAACTTGAACAGGGGAAAAGGAAAGAGATACTAAAAGTGTTGTGGGTGAAAACCCTTAATCGAACCTCCTTATAGAGCCAAGATCAAGTGCCTAGAAATTAACTTCAATGAATAATAGGAACTCAACCCGTGGATCACAATTTGCACAAATTTTATAAGTTAGTAATCAAATAAAAAACTAGAATTTCCTAAATCTAAAATTAAAAAGAAAAAAATAAGATTAGAAAACTCGGGTTGCCTCCTAGGAATAGCTCATCAAAGCTCTTAGTAGTTTGTCAAATGCAGATACAAAAAAGCAAATAATATACAAAAGAAAATGAAAAATAATTTGGTTCTAATTCTCTACAAGACATGCAAAAAGGAAAATCAAAGAAAAAGTTATATCCACAAAAAAAAGGAAGAAAAAGAAAAATTATTAGTCTTTTAACATGACCCAACATGTTGAGAAGAAACAAAATAATATACATTAATTACATGATCACATAAGTCATTCAAAGAGGGATAAATAAGGGATGATGGAGGATATAATATAGGAATGAGGTCAAGTTTTTTAGAGAAAGGAACACGAGACTCAAAAACAGTAAATGGAACCGATAAAGACTCATGAATCACATCACTTTCATCTATAGACTTCTCCAAGAAAGGTTTTTCAACTAAGGATTCTTCCTCTTTTAAAATATCCAACAAGTCTATTTTTCCTATACTTTGAACATCAATTCCATAACACTCATTTTCTATTCAACCCACATCATCATCATCATAAATATATGGTTAGGGATGAGAATATTGAGTATAATAATCAAATAATTCATATTGGAGTGAGGGGGAAAATCATTGACTAATATCACATCACAAGACAAAATATCATGAGAAGTAGAGTGACAGTTAGAACAATAAGGAGGTGGTGTAATGTAAGCTGGGGGTGAAGGAATCAGTCTAGCTGATAAAGACATCTCCCACTCATAAGCATCCCTAGCCAATCACTCAATTAAATCCCAATAGTAATCAGGAGATTGGAATTGAAATCCTCCATTAGATATAGATTCTACCATCATCCTAGTTTCTTCATTTAACCCCTCATAAATCACTAGGCACATATCCCATAATTCAATTTCATGATTAGGACAACAAAATTATCAATTTATTCTATGATAGTATTCCCAAAAAACTTCATTCTCATATTGAGGAAAAGAAAAAATTATTCTAGAATTACTAGCATGAATTTAGGGTTCACGGAACATATATGGTAATTCATAAGAACTCATGTAAAGATTGAAAGAATTTTAATATGATGCATCAAAACTAGAAATATGAGAACCACAAGAATTATGATTTTATGTTGCCTATCAGAAAAAAAAATTATCCCCATCAAAATAATAATATGACCCCATGATACGAAAAAAGAAAAAAAAAATATTCACAAAAGAAAGGAAAAATATATATATATAGTCTAGTCTTACCAAAATTAGAAATTAAATAAAACAAACTATCTCCCCGGCAATGACGCCAAAATATGATAGGCGTGTCGCGCACCTAACAAAAACAAATAACCTAACTAACCTCCTAACTATGTAGTAGGGTAAGTCAGCGTCGATCCCACAAAGAGAAAGTTGTTCTATGATTAGCCCTTAAATAATGGTAAGACTAAAGGAGTTTAATATCAAGAATAATGGTGGAATAAACTATACTAAATCAGTATCAAAATAAAAGACATTAAACGCGGTACTCTAACTTCCTATCAATCCATTCTACTTACACACATGGAGAACTTTATGCCCTTAATTTAAATATTCAAATCCGTCAAAATCCAACTCCCGTTGTGATCAAGACAATGGAATCATTACAATACTAGTTATCCCTAATATAGTATTGTAATATGCACAAACAATTAAACAAGAATAATTAAGCAATTAATTTGGGAATTTAAAGTTATAATCATGAATTAATTCACATTAGGGTTCAACTTAACCATAGATTATAAACTATAAAAGCATAATTGAAATAAATAAATATATAGAAGAATAATAAAATATCATAATAGAAACAAGGAGAAGAGAAGAAGAAAAGAGATACTTGAATTGATGGGAGAAAGGTAGAGTCTTCAAGAAATATGGAGATCTACAAGTTGCTTCCTCTAAAAACCCTAAGTCTTAACTAATGATGATGATGTAATAATATCTTAGCTACCGAAAATAAGGCTTAAAGTACTATTTATAAGTTAAAAATAATATAAACTGACGTAAGTTATGTCACGCGGAAGATACGACATTACACCAGGTTGCACGGGAAAGCAACTTCTTACACGGGCGTGCACGTTCGAGCGAAATCTTTCTCGGTCGTGCAAGCAAGGCAGAAACTTTCATGACTGTTGATTGCAGGTTGCACGGCCGTGCACCTATCCGCATGGACGTGCGAGCGAGGCAGAGGTTTGTGCTCAACTTTGAACAGCTATAACTTTGAGCCAGAGCTTTGTTTCGTATATGTAATATATCGTTGGAAAGATCTTGAAGTCCAAATTCCAACCCAGTTAGAATTACCCCATTATCATTATTGTGTCAAAAGTTATGGATAAAATGTTTCAGATGTGTCATATTTCCCACAAGTACACAAAGTCGTGTGTATAATCTATACTTTAAATCCGTTCAGGGCACATGATATATCGTGTTGAAGTTAAACTACATGCCTAAATAATCATGTCCTCAAATAGGAATTCGAAGTACTTGAAATTACATTGAAAGACCAAATAACCCGTGAAAGCATCATGATTTACAAAAATGGACCTAAATATGCATAAATGCAATGTAAATGCTCTAGGTATACATGAAAATGCACTTAATATGCCATTAAATGATGTTAGAATATGCACTTATCAAAATACATATTAAGTTACTAAAAATAAACTTATGTTTCAATGTCAATTACTAACTCACATTACAAACTCGTTTGATCGGAGCTTGATCACTCTTGCTTGTTGTTGCTTAATCGCATAGGACTAATTGTTATGTGAATACGAACGAAAACTATTTGACCGAATTTATTAGATTTAACTATTTGTATATAAATATGAATGAAAATAATAATAATACATTTATTGAATTCATGAATGAGTCTCACCCTCCTAAAACAATCATTAAATCGAAAATTGATCACTCTTGCTCAATGTGAAACGAATAGTGCTATGTATTGACTAACTGTATATGAAGATGAACGAGAACTATAAGATTGAACTTTTCTAATTTAATTAGTTTGGCCCTCCTAAAATATTTATTAGATCGACAATTGATCATTCTTTGTTCAATGTGAATATATAATACTATTTTTGGGCTTATTGTACATGAATATGAACGAGAACTATAAGATTGAATTTAATTAATCTCACTAAAGTAGCAATCTCGTTTTATCGGAGATTGATAACTTTTGTTGAGTGAAATCAATTTTGATATTTTTTAATTGTATATGAATATGAACGAAAACTGTTAGATCGAATTTAATTAGTTTACCCTTTTTAACAAACTCGTTGATCGGAGCTTGATCACTCTTGTTATTTTTTAATTATATATGACTAATGCTTATGTGAATACGAACGAAAATTTTTGATCACATTTATTGGATTTAACTAATTGTATATAAATATGAACGAAAAATAGTCACCTATTTATTAATTTCAATGACTCTCGCCCTCCTTACAAACATAATTAGTATTGCACGTAACAAAAAATTATAATAGCGGTGTTGATCACTTTTAACGATATATATTCACCTAAACTGTATATATAATTGGTGATTTGTGTAACTTTTTTTTAATAAAACTAATTAAGTATAATAAAGGCATATATGGAAATAAGTTATTGTTTTTATTTTAAATATTTAACTATTAACAAAGAGTTATAGATAGAATCTTTATGGTTATAATTTTATTAAATACATTAAATTAGCCCAAATTGAAACTCTTGCACTGACGTGGAGCCGAGGCTTAATATATTTAGCGACTAACAATTGAACTTAGATGTTAGGGGGTACCGACACATTTCTAAGCGCCCAAAAAATATATTTATTGAAGATTATTATAAGGAAAAGTAAAGATTATATATAGTATCACTTATATTTTAAAAAAATAAACTTTCCACATTCTATGAAACCTAAACACTACTTAGGCGAGGCAAAGAGTAACCCTTTTCATTTTCAGTATCATAGTATTTGTAGTAGTAACATAGTATTTGCTTTCGTGTCACACTATTTTTAGTACTAACATAACATTTTCTTTCGTATCACAATATTTGGGCATAAAAAAATATTTGTAGTTGTAGGATAAATTTTTCGACCTTTGTTTTTCTATCACATAATTTTTTTCATTTTAAATTTCGTACTCTCTCTAGATTTTAATTTTCCCTAAACAAATTATGAATTTTTTTAATTCAACATCTTGGTCCTAGTCTTTGTACTTAATTAGGTAATTTCATAAATAAAACATTGGAGGACAAAGTTAATTATAAACAATTGCAAAAATACACCTATTGTCTATTGATAACTATTATTGAGATACAAAGTATTTGCAATATAAGTCGTTCAAACATTGAAAACCTGACATAACATAACCTTCACAATAAATAAGATTGAAAATCTCGAACTCTGGTTGTCTCATACTCATAATGATCCATTGAGATAATAAAATTCAAGGTCTTATTGATCAATTATATGCTCGATTCACTTAATTTCTAACAATTAAATAATTTTGTCATATACTACGATGATACAAGGATTCTAGTTGTCTAATGTGTATGATCAAGGATGATCAAATAACTACGTGATTCTCAAACTTTTTAGTTAAACACTCATAATAATCTCTCGAGGTTAGGAAATTCTATGTTATTGCACATAATATCTTAGAGTTTAATTAGACAATATAATTCAAATGTAATGAATAAACAAAGTAATTCAAATGTAATGAAGAAATCTAAATATGTGTGTTTGTCATTTAATTAGTAGCATGGTCAATTTTCTACTCTTTATATTTTAATTTTCTCACAACAAATTGTGAATTTTTTTTAATTCAACATCTTGGTCCTAATTTTTGTACTTAATTTCCTAAAAAAACATTGGAGACGAAGCTGATAATGCAAAAATACATCTATTGTTTATTGATAACTATTACTTAGATTTAAAATATTTGAAATATAAGTCGTTCATACATTAAAAATCTGACATAATATAACCTTCACACCAATGAAGTTGTAGGAAACTTTTTTTGCCTTACTTTATTAGGCCATAATAAACATTTTAAAATACATATTATGTGACCAAAAATAAACTTATAATTTCAATTATAAATGTCACAATGATTCTAGTTTTGTCTAAAGGGACTTTCATAGTTTCATTTGATTTAATCTTATACATATATTTAGCTTTTGACTTCTAATATATAAGTCACATGATGTTAATTTTAGTTTTTTTTAAAAATAATCATGTTGAGCATTAGACAATATTTAAAGGTTCTTTTACCACTTTTCCTTTGTCTTCATGTTCCTCGTACAGTCGTACTCGAAGCATGGCACGAGATGAAACCAGTACTCCACGTGTGGGTGACAACTTCTGTGAAGTGTTTGTAAAAGATTACCCACACTCACGAGCTATCTTTCCTATTAATTACAATACTCATTATTCCTTTAATTAGTTGTTTGATTCACCCTCCATCAAGCACAAACAAATATTTGTTCACTTTATTGTAGCTTTACTTTTTCTTTCATGTAATGTGAGATAATGAGATTCAGCATTCGAAGTTCCGAACACCAGATATTTTACCCTCATTCTCTCATTCTTGTGCTCAGGACAACTAAGCTGCATTCATCGATAGAAAAGTTTTTTACAGCCTAATTGTAATTGTCATACTTGTTAGAACATATGAATATATATTCTTATTACATGTTCCATCCCGATATCAGATTGCCGATATTTTCACCAAGGATCTTGCTCTCATCTTATTTCAAGATTTTCTAGACAGTCTTAGCATTCGTCGTCCTCCCGCTTTGATTGCGGGGTGTGTTAAAATTTATGAATATATATTCTTGTATCGTGTATATTTGTTAATATCTTTAGTGTATAATTAATTTCCTATTTTATAGCCTTAATCATAGCCTAGTGAGTTGGCTTAGGTTGTACTAGAATTTTTTGCGTGCTTGAATTTGTTTTCGAAACCGAAACTCGATTTTTTTTTCGGCATAAGAGTTAAAATTTTAACATTAAACATACGAAATATAATTGTTTTTAGTTGCAAAATTTGATTGGTTTAGTCCTCTGTTACTTACGTCTCTCACCATTTTTTTTTTTTTGCTATTCAAAGTTAAATTCTATGAACAAAATAGAAATTTTATTGAATTTATTTATGATTTCTAATATTATAATTTTTTATTTGATTTTTGAATTAAGTACAGTACTTCATAAATTGTAAAGAAAGTGGACACTTTGATTTCAAGTTAATTTTTTCATAGGTAGTAGTTTGTGGGTGATTGTTATAATTATATTTTTTGTATTTTTGTTTGAAACCCCATTTGATTTGTAAGTGAATTTGTAATTTAGAATGGGAAGGGGGTAATAGTCTCTTCATTTGGGAACACCATAGCTCCCCCCTTCTCTTATATAATAGAGATATGATGTACTTTAATTCTTAATTGATATTTTACATAAACCTTTTTACCTTGATAATTAATCGCTATTATATAATAGAAAAAGATAGGTTCAAATATATGTAAATTTTTTATTATATATAGGAAACACTATAGTTATAATTTTTTTCCTTGTCTAACTTCTAAATTCTGATTTCACTACAAATACACCTCTATTTTTTTATCATGGCCCACATTAATTGTGAATGGTTCTTGAGAATAATGATTTGTAAGTAAATTTTTGTAAATGTTTTTGTATATGTTGACGTTCTAGGTTATTAGTTTTAGTTTGTATGTTAATTTTAAGTTCTAATAAAGTTTCCTGATTATATGAGTGATTTGCGTGATTTTTTATAATGTGATTTTCTCAATTGTATGAGTGATTTGTAAACTTTCTTCTTTAAGTGATTTGTGAGTGAGTGTTGAAAATTAATTGTCGGTAGTTTTCTTTGAGTGTTGATTTTGATTTTGACAATCCTTTTGTAATTTAGAAAGGAAAATGGGGCAAAATAGGCATTTCAAAAAAGGACACCATTGCTCCCCTCCCTTATATAATAGAGATTAGGTTGATGAGTTGAATAAACAGATTACGGAAAATATTACTTTCAATACTATTTCGGAAGAAGTCAGAATATTACAAAATATAAGCTTTTATATTAGCTAAGATAAAAGGAGAATCAGCTATACAAGCTCAGCTGGCATTGCAGGTAGTATAACAAACTATAACTACTTATAACAAAACTATATCTATTATTACTAATCTTTGAAGAGCAACAACATAATCTGATTTAGACTTAAGCATATACTTTTGCTAAAATCATCAACAATTATAAGAAATATGTTGCACTTATTGTATGTACAATGCTTGTTTGGCTCCCGATACATCATCATGTAATAGCTGAAAAGGTCTAGTAGTTTTTATAGAATTAAGATGAAAGGGGTTTCTACTTTGTCTGATCTTAGGACAAATCTGGCATATGAAACGGTTACAAATGTCTTTCACATTTATGGAAGGAAAGATGTGTTTAACCTGACTGAATGGCACATGACCTAATCTAAGATGACAGAGTTTGGCTTCTTCACTAACTTCATTAGAAACAGCACTTGCCAAATGCATAGCAGAATCATCATAGAACAAACCTGATTTCACTTAACTAATGGAACTAACTCCTTTGTCAGCGGAAGCCCCTGTAAGATGCATGAATCACCAATAATGGTTACTGAGTAGTGAAGGTCATCAAAAAAATTTGTGAACAGATTCAAGGTTAAAGCGAAAATCTGGAACATAGAGGACATCTCTAAGCATGATTTGATTAGATAAATTCATTGTTCTACTATGTTTTACTGTCACTTTTCTTCCATCAGGTATTGTGATAGTGTTGGAACTATTAGTCTATTAGGAAGAACTTTATGATCATGAAATAAAGATAAATCATGGCAAACATGATCAGTTGCCCCACTATCATTTATCCATCCAGAATAAGATTAATGAGAGAATAGACAAAGTTTATCTGCAAAATAAGCACTGCTTACAGGTTCTCCAACATTCGTTAGTGGAAAAAACATTATCGGATCCGGTCAAAACAGGAGTTACTAGTACTGATTCGATTTTGGGCGGGGTCAGTTGGGCTCAGATCCGATTTTCGGTTGAAAACTAGATATGTGAACCCATCACTGATCCGGTTTTCACTGAAAATCAGACGAGAATTTAGTTAATTGGTCAGGTTTTTGGTTGAAAATCGGATTAGTAATGAGTTTACTGATCCGGATTTCAACAAAAAAAACGGATCAGGTTTGTTCAATACAAAAAAAAAAAGCCAGCATTTCCAACTAGGGCTGGCAAAAGTTGACCCAACCCGATAATCCTACCTGAAACTGATCTGAAATTTTCGGATTTGGGTTGAGATTTTCGACTTGAAATAAAAAATGGGTCGACCCAACCTGACATGAAAATATAATGAGTTAGGTTGATGTTAACTTTTTGAACCTGAAAATAACCCGAATAACCTGAATTAGAAGTCAGATTATTTCAGGTCGGGTCAACATGAAATTAACCCAAACTTTCATAACTTATACACCTTATCTTTTGTTATTCTTCTTTGTATTGCGCCAAGCTCATTTCTTGGATCACCTAAATTTCATTTCAAGTCATTAACCCATACTTTCATAACTTAGCGTTTATAGTTGAATTTCATTTCAGGTCATTTTGGGTTGGTTTCGGGTCTATCGAAAATCGATAAGGTCGGGTTTGGGTTATGATTTTCAGCCTGAAATTAGAATCAGGTCGGATTCAAGTTATGGATAAGTGACCTGGAATATAAATCAGGTCAACCTGAAATTGACTCAACCCGACCTGATTGCCAACCCTATTCTCAACCAACATAGACACAGAGTAATTCGCCAAAAACTTAAAAAAGAAAAAAATTTCTAACAACTATTAATCAGTCACTCAATTATGCAGCCAGCAACTTGTACGAAATTGAAATACGAATAACCAAAAAAAAAAATCAAATGATAAAAATTAAAATTTCAATATAAATTATGAAAATAAAATGTTGAACAATTACGAAATAAGATCCCTAGATCTAATTACGAAAATGAAAAAAAAATACGAAAAATGACATTATACTAATATTTGTTCCTAAATAAGTGCAACAATTTAACTTTCACACTTGCCAATGCACAATTTTGACCATCGGTATCTCTAATTATGTATTGGTAAAAGTTATAAAAAGTGGATTTTATAAAAAAGATTAAGTGAAGCAAATCCAACAATGTTTATCTGATTATTTTTGTTTTTATATATTAGTGAAAAAATAAGGTCAAGGTGAGGTGTGTGAATAATGCAAAAGTTAAATTGTTGCACTTAAAAAATAGGAAGTAAAGTACAAGTAAAAATAAGAACCTAGATCTAATTACAAAAATAAAAGGAAATGAAAAAATGAAAATTACAACATGAAAAAAGAACCCTAGATCTAATTACGAAATTGAAATGAAAATAATTAATTAAGAACGAAAATGAGAAGAAAAAAAATAAAAAAACATATGAATCTCAAACCCTAGATCTAATTTCTTGAACAACTTCTTGCACGAACCAATGATACTTTCGGTGGTGATGGTCATATATATTTCTTCTTCATTGTTGTCCGCGAGGTGTGTGAATAGTGCAAAAGTCAAATTGTTTCACTTAAAAAAAACAAAGGAAGTAAATTACATGTAAAAATAAGAACCTAGATCTAATTATGAAAATAAAAGGAAATGAAAAAAAATGAAAAATTACAATATAAAATAAGATCCATAGATCTAATTACGAAATTGAAATGAAAATAATTAAGAACGAAAATGAGAAGAAAAAAACAACAAAAAAACACATGAATCTCAAACCTTAGATCTAATTTCTTGAGCAACTTCTTGCACCAACCTATGATATTTTCGGCGTTGATGGTCATATTTCTTCTTCATTGTTTTTCATATTCCTTCATTGTTGTCGACGGTGGAATTGGTGATATGGCGTCACTTGCAAATTAAAGAGATAGAAGAGAGGGGGTGAGGGCTATGGTTTTTGGGTGAGCAGATCTTGGCGGTGTTGGGATGAGGGATAAGAGATTGAAGATAGGGGAAGGGTTGTTGTGTTAGGGTTTGTGGGTCAGAGGGATGAGATAGCACATACTACAAAGGGTGAGTATAGGAGTAGTGAGTGAAATAGGGTTTTGTGGGTGAGTTGAGGGAGAGTGAAATGGACTTCATAATCATACGCGACAACTTGATCTCATCAACATGGGCCATAATAACTGATCCGGTTGGGCAAATAACCAATCAGTTCATAAAAAGTGATTCGATTTTTAACCCAACCGGATCAGTTATGCAATCTAAAATTTATGTGAAAAAATTATGTGCTTAACATATCCGATTTTGGAAAAATCAAATCTGTTTTCTTGTGTCATTTAAGGTTTTTTCCACTAGTAAGTAGATGCTCAATTTGGATCATAATCTTTCGTCTTGCCAATCATTTGAAGAAGTTAAGTACATTACTTCTTTGTGAATGTAGCATTTATCATATCAAAGTGTTGTTGATCATCTTCTCCTCCTTGGGCATAGTTGGCAAACTTCCTTGGTTGAGAGGAAGCTTTAAAATCAGCTAATTCTAGAGCTGGCCACGGGCCGTGCTGGGCCTGACCACGGGCCAGGCCCGCGGGCTGAAGTGGAATACGGGCCGGGCCAGGCCCGTGGCCCATCAAACTCGTGCCGTGCCGGGCCGGGCTGAAATTGTGGGAAACTTGTCCAGTCGGCCCGGCCCGGCCCACGGGCCTGGCGGGCCGGGCTCGTGCTCACCGCGGGCTTGGTCCAAAAATCACAGTTTTTGGAAAAAAAAAAATTACAAGGCCCACGGGCTCGTGCCGGGCCCGGGCCGAAATTTAAAATCTCCAAACGTGCAAGGCCCACGGCCCATGTTATGGTCAGCGGGCCGGGCCGGGCCCATAGTGGGCTCGGGCCGGGCCGGGCCGAAAACGGGCCGGGCTCGGGCAGCCCGCGGGCCAGCCCGGCCCATGGCCACCTTTAGCTAATTCTAAAACATCTATCCATGATATGTCCAGTCATTTTGAAGTGTACGTTCACATAAAAAGTGTGAGTTTCTCTTATGACCAATCAATTGCTTATTCTTGTCGTTATGAGAAAAAGTGCTTCTAAAACTATTATTCAAGGATAATGCCTATTTTGTTTTTGGTAAAAGGTAAGCGATTTTATTACCAAAAATCAAATGAAGCACCAACACAGACTTACAGACACAATCCATACCATACAACTCACCCAAAACAACCTACCCAGAAATCACCAACATTAATTAGCTCATCTACAGCTACAGCTACAACTACAACTAAAAAACAAAATCAACAACTGACAAAAACTTCAGCAAGCTACAGTTAAAAAACCAGACAACCAAAAAGTTAGCTCAAACATTGAGCTGATAGTTCAGTGAGCCATTCTTTTTCACTCACAGACCACTTACTATTAACTTTACTTCTAGCTCTAAGACTAATATCAATTTGAATGCTTCTAATGACAGCTTCTGGCCTCATAACTGCTCCCTCCCACAACGCATAATTTCTAGCCTTCCAGATATAGTAGACAGTTGCAGCAAGGCAAGCATACACAACCTGTATGTTGTTGTCTTTTCTTTTTGAATTTCCTGCCCCATTTCTTCCAATGAACATACAGATTCTCCTGGCTATGATTATGTATTTGCAGCCAGTTCATCACACCGTGACACACCTGTATACTGAACTTACTGTAATATCCCATATTTTTAGTATTTATTTAAATAATTAAATATTTCTTTTTTATATTCATTTTCTAAAATAAATATTTTTAAGCAAAGGGTATTTTAGTATTTTCAATGATTTTTAATTATTTTGGCGGAATATGGCGCCAAAATTGATTTGTTAAGCTTTTGGTATTAAATCCTAGTCAAAAAAATTTCAGAAAACCAAAAAAAAAAAAAAAAATTTTTTTTTTTGGGCCATATATTCCTACGGGATTTATGGTGAATGGAGGGAGTTTTTTTCCTATAACTTCCAAATTTATGATGGATGTTACAAATCTTGGTTTAATCCCTAATTTATGGTGAAGGTTACAAACTATTTAATTTTTGAAATTAAGTACTACCTATTCTACTCCTATAAATACCCCATACCTTAAGCCATCTTTTCCACACAACAACTTTGAAGAATTCTATTCTCTTACTTCAAAGTTCTTCTTTTCTCTTCCTATGTATTCTAGTTTTATATTTCTTATTCAAGTTTCAATTTTCTTTTGTTAAGAAAAAATTTTCATATTTCTTACTCAAAAATATTATGCTCATGATAGATCATTCATGTTTAAATTCATGATTAAGTTCATGTGGTAGATTGCTGTTGTGTTGGCTATGAGAAAGCTCAAGTATAAGAATAAGTGAAGATACTAGTATAGTTTGTGCAAGATCAAGGTACGTTATGTAGCTAGATCTTTTAAAATGTGGTTTATATGATAAAGTTGTTTATTGATTTTATATGGTTGGATTGGTTTAGAAATTTGGTTTGAAAATGGTTACAATATTTTTATTATTACTCTTGAAAGTGAAAAGAATGAATGATTTTATCAATCATTTTATATAGAAGTTTTTTATCCTTTTTGGAAAATTAATTATTTTTACAAGGAAAGGTTGATTGGTTTTTATGAACTTTGAATGTTCAAAAAGTTGTTTATGAGGAAAGGAGGTTTATTCATGACTTACAAGTCATATTATTATTATTTCCGCTTGATTAATATCAAGAGATTCAAAGTCCACTTGTTGGCAATTATAGTTACCCCTTGATATAGCTCCGTGATGGGATGACTAGCTTGGGGGGTGTGCACACTTAGCAAAATAGAAGGGGGATAAGAAGAGGAATTGTTTTCAGGATTATTTTTAATCCAAGTTGTTTGGAAAGAGTTTATTCTTAAAAAGGTTATTCTTGAATTACTATTCAAGTGTTTGGAAAGAGTTTGTTCTTAAAAGGTTGTTCTTGAATTATTATTCAAGTGTTTGGAAAAGTTTGTTCTTAAAATGTTATTCTTGAATTATTATTAAGTGTTTGAAAAAGTTTATTCTTAAAGAGTTATTCTTGAATTATTGGTGATGGAGTTTTCGAAATGAAAAATTGTTACGAACTAACAAATGTGTTACTTATCTAGTACATTTCGTACTCAGTTTTATACTGACGCGTATTTCCTTTTTCCTATTTGGCTTTGCCCTGTTTACCTTTTTGGTAAGCAGATTTGCAGGTGAATTTTGGATGTGCATGGGAGCATACTAGGAAGGGGATCTTCACCGATAGAGTGTTGTTCATTTATTTTGAGTATTGAGACAATATTTACTTTTATTAATAAAGAAGTATTATTATTTTTGGTTAAAGTCTTCCGCTGCAAGTTATTTTGGTTAGTTAGTAGTAGTTGCCGAAAACGTGTTAGTCACGTGGCGGTAATACTCCTAAATTACTCAAATATTATTTACTAAATTATTTATTTAAAAGTGAGTAATTTGGGGGTGTTACACTTACAGCTGAAAAATAAATGACAACATGAGTCTAAGCCTTGATTACACATCAAGCACTCTGCATTCTGACAGATGTCAGCCCTTCTGAGTCTATCTCTTGTCCTTAATCTATCCAAAGCTGCAAGCCATGAAATGAATGCATGCTTTGGATTATTTATAGGACTCCAAACCCAATAATGCCAGTTAACATTTTCCATTGTTCCACACAACCAATTGTAACCCTCCTTGATTGAATAAGCTTTCCTACCATCAAGCCACTGGTTGTTATGGTAAGCTTCTTTCAACATGTCTCTCACCCTACATATAATTTTCCAAGTCCAACTTACATTCCCTTTTGGTTGGTATTCCCACCAGTTTGCATCCCTAATATAAATGTTGTGTACCCATTTAATCCAAAGAGAATCTGCCTTTTGAGCAATCTGCCATGTATACTTGCCTATAGCAGCATTGTTCCACACCATACAATTTCTCACACCCAAGCCTCCTTTACTCTTAGGTTTACAAACCCAATCCCATGAGACAAGGGGAGGATTGTGCAGATAAGACTTTCCTTCCCATAAAAAAGCTCGAGCAATCTGAATAAACCTTCATCAGCACACCTTTAGGAAGCATAAAGATTTGTGACCAGTAAGTGTGAATACTCAGAAGGACAGAGTTAATTAGGACATTTCTAGCAGCATAGGATAGATTTCGAGAAGTCCAACATAACACTCTTCTCATAATTCTATCAACAAGCACATCACAGTCTGCAATAGTAAGTATCCTTGAGGTAATAGGTACCCCCAAGTATTTGAAAGAGAACTGCCCTTTTGTGAAACCAAATACCTGGATTATTCTATGTTGTATCTCCTCCTTCACATTGCCAAAATAAATTGCACTTTTATCTTTATTGGCCTGTAAACCTGAAGCTTTGTAGAATGTTCTTAAAGCTCTAATTAATAGCAACACAGATCTGACTTCACCCTTGCAGAACATCATGAGGTCATCAGCAAATACTAGGTGAGTAATCTTGAGGCTTGCACATCTGTAGTGGAATCCAAACTCCTCCCTGCTACTCATTTTCCTCAAGATCCTAGTAAAATATTCCATCACCAATACAAAGAGTAAAGGAGATACAGGATCCCCCTGTCTTAACCCTTTTTTTCCTTTAAAAAACCCAAACATCCCACCATTCAGGCTAATGGAGAAGGAGGGAGAAGAAACACAAGTCATAATCCAGTCACAGAATTGCACTGGGAATTTGAGCTTCTTAATAGTAAAGCTTCTAAAAATTTCCAACTAACTGAGTCATAAGCTTTTCTTAGGTCTACTTTTAAGGTACACCTAGCTGGTTGACTCTTCCTCTTATACTGATTCAAAATGTCCTGGCATATCAATATGTCATGCATTATACATCTCTGCTCCACAAATGCACTTTGAGCTAGATCAATAAGATCAGGTAATACCATTTTCAGTCTAGTACAAAGTAATTTAGATATTACCTTATACAAAACGTTACAACAAGCAATAGGCCTGAATTGAGTAACACTCTCAGGTTGCTCCACCTTGGGAATCAGACAAAGGTTAGTAGCGTTGAGCTGTTTGAGAAGGTTACCAGTTCTAAAAAAATCCAGCACTTGTAATTTCAGTCCCCACCACATCCCAAGCATCCTTGTAAAATCCACTCGAATAACCATCTGGCCCAGCTGATTTATTGTGATCAATATCAAAAAGAGCTGCCTTCACTTCATCTGCAGTAAATGAGGTACACAGAGCAGTTTGATGAGCAGCTGATAATGCCTATTTTAATCTCCATATCTATCATTGAATCTTCTCTTATCAACAACAAATGCAAAAGACTCAGTATTGGCAGAAATATCATAGTCATTTACTCATTTGTGTCTTTCTTCTTGTAAAACAAGTCTGTAAGCTTGTGAATTTGTAGGCAATGGTTGCATCATGAGGATATTAGTTCTAAGTTCTTGATTTCCATCCTTAAGTTTCATAAAAAATTGAAGAAGTCCTTGATCTTGTAATGCTTTGAGAAACTTGAAAGTCAAACTACAGCGGCATCCATTATACTCACAAGAGGAATGAGAGTCTTGTCATCATAATTATCCCATAACACCTTAATCTTTGCAAAGAATTCAACAATTCCTTCATGTTGAGCTTGATGCAAATTGTTAAGTTCTTCTTGTATCACAAATCTTATAACCAGTGGTGGAACGACAATTGTTGCCTGTATGAGACAACCTCTCCAATTGGCACTAAGTTTATGATGGACATTCTTAGAGGGGCAAAGCTATAGTCCCCACGCAGAAGTATCCTGCAAGTACCTATATGTATGCTTAACGACCAACCAGTGAGATGTACGGGTGCAAGTGGTGCAAGCATGCATAAATTGGGAAACAAATGTCGTCTGTGATGTGGACCCCATGAACAACAACTTTGATAAAAGATATGAAAGAAAAAATGATCTTGGAAATTGAAGGGAAAATAGAGTCCCAAAAATTCGAACAAGATGACGTGAAAGCCAAAATAATTCAGATTTTCAGAGAGAGAATAAGTTTTGGATCTAAAAAAAATCTAAGACTCTTAATATCATGTAAGAATAACGATACGACTTATCCTAATTCGGGTGCCTCAAGCTCATTTATATAATATGCATGTACAATAGTACTATTACGAGTATACCTTTGATTTTTTTTTTGGTTCGTAATTAACTGGCCAAGTAGGTTCAGCCCACATGAGTTAGGGGGTAACAAGGGGATCCCAACCCATAAGGAAACTTCCAGAGACAGAAAAGTGGAGATTTATACCCACAAGCATATATCCACACAAACATCCTAAATTTGGGGTTAATGAGAGTCGAACTTCCGACCATGAGGTTGGGAGGTGGGAGCTCCAACCATTAGGCTCCCACGTGATTCTCTACGAGTATACCTTTGATTTTTTTTTTTTTGATTAAGAAATTAAGTTAGCCCAAGAGTTAACCCCTACCATGCTACTAGCCTGTAGGAACTACCAACACATTGGCTGGTAAGGCATGCATAGCATGCTAAGGAAATACCCCAGCATAATGCTGGGGGTAAGGATCGAGCCCCTGACCTCAAGGGCCAAGGGGGAGCGCTCTACCCACTTGAGCTAGCTCCTATCCTTTACGAGTATACCTTTGATGAGTACCTTTAGTATCCTCTATTAGGTATATACATGTTGCGATGAACTTATTATTATTATTATTATTATTATTATTATTATTATTATTATTATTATTATTATTATTATTATTATTATTATAATTATTATTATTATTATTATTATTATTATTATTATTATTATTATTATTATTATTATTATTATTATAACATACAAATGAACTTTATAAGAGGTAAGCCATGATAATGCATGGATGTTTATGTTGGTGAGCAATTCCAGTAAAAGGTAAGTAAGTTTTATCAAAAATTGAAACAGGGCTTATTTGTAAAAAGTGGGAGTAATTGTCAAGAAAGAGAAAAAAAAAAAAAAAGGAGTAAGAGAAGATATTGGTAACTTGGCATAGTAAAAGAAAAAGAGTCAACGCAATGTTTGAGAACTAGGAGAAAAGTTAATGAGCACAAACTTATAATTAAACCTTCTTAAAAAAAATAAAAATTATGTCACGTGACGTTATCTTTTAGTGTGTTTATTTTATGTAATTCATATATAATAAAAAAATTAGAAGATGCATGGTATAAGATTTGATCTCATGACTTCAAATCACTACATTAAGGTCTTTACCAGTAAATCAAATAATATTTCTTGTTTTAATTTTAAAATAAAATATTAATAAATGAAAATCATAATTACTCGGGTTATAGCTTGAGCCTAAATACTAGTGAGAAGATTATTAAGAGATAGAATGAGTATTAATATAAGCCCACAATTGAAAATCCGAAATGAAATTAATCCCCTTGAACTTCAGGTGTAATTTGCAGTGCACTTACCAATTTGACTACTCCCTCCTGTCTTTATTAGTTTACTCATATTTTTTTTTGGGATGTCTCTTATTAGTTTACCCATTTCTTTTGTTTCTATTTTTGGAATGGAACCACCAGACACTAACTTTCCTCACACATACATTCAACTTTAATATAAAATAATAGTTTCTCTTTCTTTCTGTGTCCCACAATATTATTTCTTCTAAAATATTATGCAAAAAAAAACGGATAAACTAATAAAACCCGGAGGCAGTATATGAGTATGACGATGAACATGCCTATTACTTTTTTAACCTTCTAGGCTTAGTTTCAAGTTGCAAGTTACAAGTTAACCTACGAGAAATTGGGCAAGACACAGTTAATTGCCCAGCTCATGTCATCAAATATCCAAAAGGTAACCACATTGTTAGCCCAGCAGATATACTTCTGCTTACGGCCCCTTTTATTAATCTCAGCCCATCTTTTCCTTGAATGAGCCACTACATCCCCTGGGGATCAGTCCGCAAACAAAGCCACTACTGCATCATGTCATCATGTATCAAGTATCAAGAATAGTATGGTTATACTTATGGTAAGATACAAGTTATGGAAAGAAATATACTAGACGCTGGAGCATAAGAGATGGTGTGTGTACTATAAATATAAGAAATTAAGAATGTGCTAAGGATTTCAAAATGAGATAGAAAGCTATCCAATGTGGTTTGAAAGCAAGTTTCATAAAGTTGAAGATTCTTTAAACATGAAAATCGCAATAGTTCTTATTGATTAAAAAGAAAAGACATCTAAAATAAAATTGTCTTATTTATCTCATTGCTTGCAAAAAGTTAAGACAGATGAGATATATTGCATATATGGAATGATTGGCTTGTACAAATGTGTAGAAACTACCACGTCCTCTAGTATGAGAAATTTTTATTATTAACCAAAATGGAGTATAAATGCATTTTGGAATTCTTTAGAAATGCTCCTTGTATAAATGAATTGGTCCCCAACTTCTAAATATTCTTTGATTTGAAAGTAACATGTTATCCATAATGATTTTCAATATTATTTATTCCCAATATAAACATGTATAAATGGTTTTATCACTCTATTATGTATGGCCTAGTTGCAAGGTTTTCATGGATTACGCACGAGGCAATATAAAAAGGTATCCTAGTATGTGACTAGAGCTTGTGAAGATATAAATATTCAATTTAAAATGAAAATTTAACCTCTTTAAGAGCAACACTCCTATAATTAATTAACTAGAGTATTTTACTCTTATTTAAAATTGTTAATTAGATGCTAGCACATAAAGGTTTAAGCATCCCACGATTAAACTTTCCCCTTCTCTCTCTCCCCTTTCCTCCTCCCGTATCCTCTCTTCCTCTCTCGCTCCTTCACTTAAAACCTCATCATCGCCGCGATTAATGGCGGTTTCGAGCTCCATTAAGGAGAGAGACATTTCAAAGCCGAAGATCGATTTCGCAATTTCCGGCGACAAAATTCAGAATTCTAGGGTTTTGATTTTTGGCGATACTACTGCTATCACTCTTTCCGCAATTTCTCATGACCTTCATATCTTCATCGGCGGACGAAATTGTTGTTATTCCCCCGCCACAGCTTGCGCACCGCCGCCGCAAGCCGGCACCTCTGTGTCCTTCCTCCTCAGCTCTTCTGGATATATGCTGGTGATGTTGTGGTTCATTTAGAGCACTTAATTAAGTTGTTGGCAAGGTATAAATCAAAGCTTAAATCTGTATTTATTAGAGTTTTGTATGCTTTATGTTTGGGCCCATATCCTGGACCAGCCCACCTACGGCAAAGTTACTAAAATACCCCTACATCTAGGGAAGCAAATTCTCCACCAGCTGGAGCTGACTAAAATACCCTCATTTATTAGGGCTCCTATCCTCTATAAATAGGGGTTGTCTCATCAGACAAAGGTACGCAATTCTAAGACTCTACATTGATCCCTTTCCCTCTCTACCTCAATCATCAACTGACTTGAGCGTCGGAGGGGCGATCCCGGGGTAGGCTAACCTTGTTTTGCAGGATTCCGACGTACGGACAACGGAGCTCAGACATACCTTCTTGGGGCCTACATCAAGTCTCTCAGCATACATCATCATTTGTGATCACCCTCAATTTCTTCGCAGAAACAGTTTGGCGCCGTCTGTGGGGAAAGTACAAGAAGTTACTTCGCCAACTCAGCAAGATTCACCTTGTTGCTACTCAGCAAAATCACCTCATTGCTGCTCAGCAATGGCCCCAACCATGAAGACATGCTCCCAAGCCAACCGTTCCTGGAGAGCTCAAGCATCCCTATGCACCTATGGTGCTATCCCTCTATTCGAATGAGAGGATTCCACCCCAATGGAGAATCCACTACGGAGTCGGTCATCCCGCAGCATCAGGTCAGATATGAGTAGCTGACCCAATGCCCATAACTGCAACAAACGTCACCTTGATTGCATCTCATCTTCAACAAACTCTCGAGCAAAGTCGGATGGGTGTGGTCTCCACTCGTCGAGGAGATCATTCGTCCTTCCTGAGATGTCAGCCTAACCGGCTAGGGCCTAAATAGAGGGAAGGATCGCGTCAACCCTCAAAAGGATAAAACATGTTATCACTCGGAACAAGTTATGAAAGAACACAACCCATGAAGACTGACCTGAGCAAGGGGTGTGGTGACTCAGAACCGTAAAACCTCTCCAGAATAAGAAGTGGCACCCTCGAGTTTATGATGTAGTTCAGCCAGAGGGGCCTATTCATCAAAAACATCGACTCATCAACGATGTCCACTCATTTAAGGTACCCACTCATCCTTGGGTGCCCACTCGGTGAAAAGAATATGCTCAGCCAGATGTGCCTATTCATCATCAAAGGCACCAACTCATCAACGGTACCTGCTCCTTCGATGTACCCACTCATCCTTGGGTGCTTGCTCAGCCGAGGCATCTACTCGGCCTCAGATGCCTGCTCAACTTATGAGAAATTTATCTCAGCTTCAAAGGCACACTATCAAAAGCCTTGCATCACCCATATCATCCCAGCAAAACTAAGACTATCAAGTCAATAAAGGCGAGAAAAAGGAGACTCAAAAGGCGAGAATTTCGCCATGACACCTCCTCAGTCAGGAGGGGGAAATCTCACTAAAATAGCCGAAAATGGCTAAGTACAGCATGCCGGAACATTCATGATGTCAAAGTGGTGAGGCTCAAATCGACCCATATCCTCCATATCTGGACCCGCTCGGTCAATAGGAGACCCCTTCTCCTTTGCCGAGTCACTCATACTTAGCCAAATTCAAGCTAAGTACTTAATTGGCGCCCACTCGGACGACATGTGGCTAACATAAGACTCTCTCCTTTGTCGAGGCGCTCAGCTGATAGGAGACCCTCTCTCCTTCGTCGAGCCGCACTTATACTTAAGCCAAATTTAGGCTAAGTAAATCACTGATACTTGCTCGGACAGGGACCCGGTCGGCCACTCAGTCTTGCACATAACTTGAAGCGAGGCACAATCTCGGCCAAGGGAGCTGCTCGGGCAGACTATACTTTGCAAAAGTTCGAGGGCGTTGCTCCCTAACCCCCAACAGGACGTCCCCCCCCCCTCTCGGGCCCAACAGGGTCCCCCAGGAACATGGATCTCTCTCGTTTTCTGTTGGACGATCGCCTTGGGAAGGAATGATGCTACCCTATCCGATCATCCAGCGTGGGGCAAATTGCTTGAACGCCTCAGCTGGTCAAATGAATACAGTGGATGGAGGTGCGATGATGTTCGTCATCTCCTGAATAAAACTTCTCCAACGACACTCAAATACGGGGAAACCTCCCCCGATTAACTTAGCCAAAAAAACGGCTAAGTATCAATAATTGGACCTACTCGAGATCTGAGTAGCGTCAGAAGACTTCCTTGGGAAGCATGGATCTCCCTAGCTTCCTCGAGTCGAGAATCTCCATCATGGGCACCTCCTCAGTCAGAAAAGGAGCGTCCTACTAACTTAACCGAAGAAACGACTAAGTATCAATAATTGGACCTACTCGAGATCTGAGTAGCTTCAGAAGACCTCCTCGGGAAGCATGGATCTCCCTAGCTTCCCCGAGTCGAGAATCTCCATCATCGGTACCTCCTCAGTCAGAAAAGGAGCGTCCTACTAACTTAACCGAAGAAACGGCTAAGTATCAATAATTGGACCTACTCGGGATCTGAGTAGCGTCGTGAAAACCTCCTCGGAAAGCATGGAGTTCACAAAGCCCTCCGGATCGGGAAGCTCCATCATTGGAACCTCCTCAGTCAGAAAAGGAGCGTCCCACTAACTTAGCCGAAAAACGGCTAAGTATCAACAATTGAACCTACTCGAGATCTGAGTAGCGTCAGAAGACCTCCTCGGGAAGCATGGATCTCCCTAGCTTCCCCGATCGAGAAACTCCATCATTGGCACCTCCTCAGTGCAAACAAATTCACCTCCTCGGCCAAACATGGGGCTCATTAGCCTCCCGAGTCGAGCGTGTATCTCGCAGTACCTCCTCGGCTAGGCCAGGAGTACCCTACCACTTAGCGAAAATAGCTAAGTGCAAACAAATTCACCTCCTCGGCCAAACATGGGGTTCATTAGCCTCCCGAGTCGAGCGTGCAAACAAATTCACCTCCTCGGCCAAACATGAGGCTCATTAGCCTCCCGAGTCGAGCGTGCAAACAAATTCACCTCCTCGGCCAAACATGGGGCTCATTAGCCTCCCGAGTCGAGCGTGCAAACAAATTCACCTCCTCGGCCAAACACGGGGCTCATTAGCCTCCCGAGTCGAGCGTGATTCTCGCGGTACGTCCTCGGTCGTGCCAGGAGTACCCTACCACTTGGCGAAAATAGCTAAGTGCAAACAAATTCACCTCCTCGGCCAAACACGAGGCTCATTAGCCTCCCGAGTCGAGCGTGATTCTCGCGGTCTCTCCTCGGTTGTGCCAAGAGTACCCTACCACTTAGCGAAAATAACTAAGTGCAAACAAATCGAGTCGCTCGGCCACTAGGAGACCCCATCTCCTTTAACGAGTCGCTCTCAAATATAGCCAAATTCAAGCTAAGTACTTCATTGGCACCCGCTCGGACAGCATGGGGCTCATTAGCTCCTCATTCGAGTAGCGTCCGACCCGCTCGGCCGCTAGGAGACTCTCTCTCCTTTGATGAGTCACTCAAATACTTAGTGAAGTTCAAACTAAGTACTTCATTGGCACCTACTCGGACAGCATGGGGCTCATTAGCTCCTCATTCGAGTAGCGTCCGACCCGCTCGGCCATTAGGAGATCCCCTCTCCTTTGACGAGTCGCTCTCATACTTAGCCAAATTTTGGCTAAGTACTTCATTCGCACCCACTCGGACAACATGGGGTTCGTGAGTCCCTCATCCGAGTGGCGTCCAATCTACCTGGTCGGCCAAGTCTTACGGGCACCATGAAGCCAAGCCTCAAGTAAACCGGATCAGCCAAACCTTGAGGGCGCCATGAAGCCAAGCCTCGAGTGAACCGGGTCGGCCAAACCTTGAGGGCATCATGAAGCCAAGCCTCGAGGGCACCGGGTCGGCCAAGTCTTAAGGGCACCATGAAGCCAAGCCACCCGGTCGGCCACTTGCCACTTAGTCAGGGTACCTACTCGGCCCTCGACCATGTTACTTGTTCGGCCCTCGGCCATGATACCCGCTCGGGTAGGGGAGTCAATGGGCCAGGGGAGCGGCTCGACCTGGGCACCTGGTCGGACAGAGGAGCCCCTCGGCCAGGGGAGCTGCTCGGCCAGCGCACCTGGTCGGCTAGTGGAACCAGCTCGGCATTATATAGCTGCTCGCCTCGGCCAAATCGGCTCGAGGGAGTTGCTCGGCTAGGGCACCATCACTACCCGGTCAGCCAGCCTCGAAGCACCCCCATCAGCTCGACCAGCTCGGCACGAGATAGCTGCTCGCCTCGGCCAACTCGGCTCGAGGGAGTCGCTCGGCTAGGGCACCATCACTACCCGGTCGGCCAGCACCTACTCGGCCAGTCTTAATGAAACCTGCTCGGCCAGCCACCACGAGACCTGCTCGGACACAAGACCCCCGTGCTTGGTTAATCCTAGCGCCAGAAGATTTCCTCGGCAACGATCCGGCATGAAAATTCTTGGGTCCCGCTAAATATCGGCAAAAATGCAATCACCTTATTCCGCCAATCAACTGAACTAAAATGGCGATTTCTACTCCGATTACTTGGCGTGGGGCTAATTGTTTGGGCCCATTTCCTGGACCAGCCCACCTACGGCAAAGTTACAAAAAACCCTTACATCTAGGGAAGCAAATTCTCCACCAGCTGGAGCTGACTAAAATACCCTCATTTATTGGGGCTCCTATCCTCTATAAATAGGGGTTGTCTCACCAGACAAACGTACGCAATTCTAAGCTACGAAAACCAGAGCATCTCTCTCTACATTGATCCCTTTTTCTCTCTACCTCAATCATCAACTGACTTGAGCGTCGGAGGGGCGATCCCGGGACCACCCCCGGGGTAGGCTAACCTTGTTTTACAGGATTCCGACGTACGGACAACGGAGCTCAAACATACCTTCTTGGGGCCTACATCAAGTCTCTCAGCATACATCAACATTTGTGATCACCCTCAATTTCTTAGCAGAAACACTTTAATTAAATCAGTGATTTGATGTCACCCGTTTGATTTTTGTGCTTAATTTTTAAATGGGTATCCTTTATTTGGTGAATTATTTGATGGGTCAAGAAGAATTGTTGGTTTTTTGAGAGAGTATTTCAAAACTATAATTTTTATTAATCTGTTAGGGTTGTTAGTGCGTAGTGGAAGCAAATTAAAGAAGTAGAGATTGAGATAAATAAATAGAGTTGGAAATATGTGGCAAGAAAAGTAGTAAAAGATGGACATAGAATTTAACGTGGGAAAAATCCTCAAATAGAGGCAAAAAACCCACGGACGACGAGTACCCAAAATCCACTATATGAAAACAGGATAGTACAAGAACCCTAAATATTATTAGGGTGATTATACAATAAAACTCTCACTATAATACAAACTCACAAAGGAATAATACAAAAGGAAATAGTGGATTAATATTACAAGGTGGGTTAATATGATAGGAAGGCTTAGTATGTATGGCTTCTAGTATTTGTGGATGTTGGTGGATGATTTTGGTTAGTTTCAAATGGATCATAAACACCTTATTTATAGGTGTGTAATGGCGGTGTGATAAGTCGGCAAAATATGTGCTCAATTAATTTATATTGGTCTAGAATTTTCCATCACCAATATGCTTCATTTTTGCCGACATAATACTTAGATATCCTCAAATTGTTTCTCTTGATTTCTAGAGAAATCTTGATGAGTGTTTCATGTACAATTTAGCACCAACATTGACTATTGATAATGAGCCATAAAATTTGGGCCACAAACCCAACAATCTCCACCTTGGACCAAATTTAATGTACTCATCGTATGAACCCCGAATTTTATGTACATATGTCACATTGGCCCAATCATAAATTGGGCTTAGAAAAATGTGACATGCTAGAACCCATTTTATAACGACATTGATGCCGAACCGGAGTTGTATAGGAAGAAGCCATAATTGAAGACCCTTGTAATACATAGAGATTACTATGTCTGATAGCCTTCAAAAGTTCATGAGCACCTTTGGAGACTTTAAGTACTCCACCTAGAACCGAAATCTTGCACCCTTTAGAATCTAGAGTGCCCAAAAAAATGATGTTCTGCTTCAGATCAGGAACATATTGAACATTAGACAGAGTCCTGATCTTACCATCATGTGTCTTGATTCGGATAGAGCCAATACCACAAACTTTGCAACGGGAACTGTTGCCCATAGAGACGGATCTATTCTTCACCGATTTGTAATCGATAAAGTGATCCTTTTGAGAACAAATATGGTAGGTGCAACCGGAATCAAGCACCCAATTAAAAGTTCTACTTCTTCTAAGAGAAGTAGCCAAAAGAACATCATCGGATTCTATGTCACCAAAATCGGCTTGTGCAATTTCCGATGCTTTTTTCTCATTTTCTTCCTTTCGAGCTTTTTCTTTAATTTTAAGCAATCAGAAACATCGTGCCCATGCTTTTACAATATTTGCTAAATTTTTAGATTTATGCCCATTAGATATGACCTATTTTTGGTACTTATTTTTCCGTGTGATCTCCCTTCTACATTTAATCCTTCGGCATTATCATTGAATGCACTTCAAGGTCAAATTTTTCTTTTGAGAGTAAATGTGATTTAACACCTCAAAAGATAAAGTATCTATTACCATATAACATGATTTCCTTGAAGTGCTTGTACGAAGGAGGTAGGGAGACAATTAATAACACGCTTTATCCTCATCTTCAATCTTGACATCCAAATTTTCAAGATCAATAATAATAGAATTAAATTCATTAAGATGAGATTGAATGGAGTACCTTCGGCCATCCGAATAGTGTAAAGCCTTTCCTTGAGACGGAGCTTGTTAGCGAGACTTTTAGTCATGTAGAAGGACTCGAGCTTTAACCATAGCCCTGCAGTGGTCTCCTCGTGAATAACCTCGCGTAGTACCTCCTTAGTTAGACATAATTGGATTGTAGATAACGCTTTTTCATCCAACTCTTGCCACTGCTCGTCGGTCATAGTAGATGGCTTTTTCTGTTTGCCATCAAGTGCCCTTTTTAATCCGCTCTGAGTGAGAACGGCCTTCATCTGGACTTTCCAGATGCTAAAACTGATCTTGCCATCGAATTTCTCAATCTCGAACTTCGTTACCGAAGACATCTTAATTATAATAACACTGCACTCTAAACAACCTTTAGCTCTGATACCACTTGTTAGGGTTGTTAGTGCGTAGCGGAAGCAAATTAAAGATGTAGAGATTGAGATAAAAAAAATAGAGTTGGAAATATGTGGCATGAAAAGTAGTAAAAGATGGACACATAATTTAACGTTGGAAAAATCCTCAAATAGAGGCAAAAAACCCACGGACGACGAGTACCCAAAATCCACTATATGAAAATAGGATAGCACAAGAACCCTAAATATTATTAGGGTGATTATACCGATAAAACTCTCACTATAATACAAACTCACAAAGGAGTAATACAAAAGGAAATAGTGGATTAATACTACAAGGTAGGTTAATATGATAGGAAGGCTTAGTATGTATGGCTTCTAGGATTTGTGGATGTTGGTGGATGATTTTGGTTGGTTTCAAATGGATCATAAACACCTTATTTATAGGTGTGTAATGGCGGTGTAATAAGTCGGCAAAATTAATTTATATTGGTCTAGAATTTTCCATCACCAACATGCTTCATTTTTGCCGACATAATGCTTAGATATCCTTAAATTGTTTCTCTTGATTTCTAGAGAAATCTTGATGAGTGTTTCATGTACAATTTGGCACCAACGTTGACTATTGATAATGAGCCGTAAAATTTGGGCCACAAACCCAACATAATCAATTTAACGAAATAAGTGTTTTCATAAATTTAGCCATTGTTTTTTTATTAAATTATGTTTACCTATAGAATTTTAGAGGTGGATGTTTTGAATGTGCTGTGAGAAACTTAATTAATGGTTAATTAATGGTGGATTGAAACTGTTTTTGTGCTCTATAACATCAATGAATGTTGTCCCGGTGGGATTTTGAAATTTTGGGTTTAATTGCACTTTAACCATGTATGATTTCGAACTCAACTTGTGTGATCTTTTGCAATTATAAATCGTTAATTTATGCTGGTATTAAAAGCTTATGGTCAGATGCATTAGCAAATAAGGTTTGTTTGAGCATGTGGCTGGATTGAATCTAATATGAGAATGGATTCTAGGTTTCCCATTGTTTGTGTAAAATACAATTGGTGGGAGTACTTACTTTCATTCCGTTCTAGGTTCGTGGATTACTCTGCAATCCTACACATGTTTGCTGCCTGTATCAAATTTCTGAATAATGTATACTTTTTATCGGACTTGTATAATTATTACTGTTTATGGAATGACGACTTTCATTAGCCCGTTGAATTTATCTATTCGTTAGTTATGATGTCTTTGGGCATTTGGTTCGATTAATTCTTTTAGGAGGTTGGATTCTATATCTATACAATGCTAATGCTCAGAGTATTTACATTCATTCCCTTCTAGGTTTGTGGCATAGTTGCCTATTTTGTACGTGTGTTGTTTGCCTGTATAGAATTTCTGATCAATGTATCAAAGTAATCTGAATTGTACTATTGTATTGTTTATGGAATATCGACCTTTATATTCCCCTTGTATTCATTTAGTCTCTCCCTTACCATCGTCTTTTGTGTGTTATAGTTATACTGAAAATGTTTTGCTCGTACATGGAACTTTTAGCAGAGGATGTAAAATTTCATGTACTTAATAGGCTAATTCATTTTCGTGTGATTGCGATAGATTGAGCTCCCCCCCCCCCCTTGGACTGACATCGTTAAGAGTTTAAGAATGGTGTTCTGAAGGAACTTTCCCCTTATGGCCTTATGACCCTGACTGATACTACATTAGGGTTGGTAAGTATTACTCTATGTCCGCTTCTTTGACATTTTTGCATTGTAGTACTAACTAGCATGCTGATTATTTTTTCTGGGATTACATTTAGTTGTGCTGGTAGAAATTTCACATGGCTCTCTGTAACTCCAGAGGTGTATCTTAACCTTTAGAGGGAGAGGGGGAGAGCCAACAAATATCTTAACCTCAGCAAGTTCATTACATGTTCCTCCCTTTTTGCCTTAGCTTCCCTCTCAGCTTCATCATATGCAGCCTTTTACTCAGATACGTATCCGTTGAATAAAGCTTCACGCTCTTCATGGTTAACAGCTTTGTACCCACTGCCATCCCGAAGTCCATCCTTCACCTGAAACGTTACCCCTTTAGAAAGCTACATGCACGTATCTACAAACGCACATCTCAGACCTATCTGACTGCAGTTGCTAATTTTTATATAATAGTGCAGCATTAAATATAACATCGACCTTTAATAAGTCATCATATAGCCAAGATTTTGTACCAATTGAATCCAGACTAAACATACACATACTAGCAATTAGCAACTGGATTAGAAAATTTGAAGTTCTCATAACTGAGTTATACCAAGACTGATGTTGTTTGATGCTATTTCTGATATTAACTTGCAGTGGTGAACATGTAAAGGCAAGGAAGACAAGGTTGGTGAACTTGTCCAACTGTGCTGCTAGCTACTGTGTTCAACGGGAACCATTTCTTGCGAGGCTTAGCAAGATCCTTTGCATCTTATGCATGTGGTGTATCACTCAGCTTTATGTAAGACAGATTCATGTTTGTATAACTGTAATTAGATTGTAAGTAAAAGCTCTGTCAACATTTTTGAAGTATGTTCTAGTAATCTATATTTGTGTAAAAAACTTAATTTACAATGAAAAATGATACTTAAAAAATGCAAAAAAAAAAATATTTTTCTTTGGTTCCTTAACTCACCAAAGGCTGCGGCTTCGTCCCTAAATCGCAGCCCTTAACCCACCAAGGGCTGCGGTTTATTCCCCTGACCACAACCCTTTACGTGCCAAGGACTATGGTTAAAATGCCAAGGATGCGGTCAAAAAACGTAGCCCTTAGACCCTTTTTGACCGTAGTCCTTAGGTTTTTTTCTTCTAGTGAAGAGTGTATCATTTTATGACTAAAAGTCTATATTATATTTGCCTACAAAATGATGACTAACATCATGTCATAAATCATAATACACATTGTCTCTTGTTTTCTCTTCATTTTCTCTACTTACCATTTAATAAAAGAAAATTGGTAAATCTAATGCTTATTAATATGTACACTGATGAGGATACATAAGAATATAATAGTACAATAAAATAACATGAATATATAATGAATTAAAACGTCAATTAGAAGTATACATTGTACATAATGCCCCTGCATTTAGAATTGGAGAGTTCATACTGTTAGGAATTAATCTATCCATATATTTAAGATAGATTTTAGGAATAACGCACCATCCCTCAAGACGGAGATCACTATAAAAACGAAATAATATGTCTTGTCCTGGATTTTTCTTCAAATATCGAACCACTTTTAAAACGGCCTCCTAATGAATCACCTTAGGTACCTGCATAAACTATGATAAAGTGTGTACAGAATATGCCAGATCAGGCTCGTAACAGCAAGATAAATCAACCTCCCATCAATCTGCGATACTTCTCTGGATCATCAAACACAGGGCCATCCGCCACAGCCAGTTGATGGTGTTGCTCCATAGGAACTCTGTAGGTTTAGCCCCAAGTAATCCTACCTCAGCAATGATATCCAATGCATACTTCCTTTGACTCATAAAAATTCCCTGTGGCACCCTTGTAATCTCAAGCCCAAGGAAATATTTCAAAGCACCTAAATCCTTCATTTTGAAACATTTCCCAAGGTAAGCTTTGAAGTGCAGTAAAGCTTGTTGATCATTTCCTGCAATAATCATGTCATCCACATAGATGAGAACATTCAGCTGAATACTATCCCTGGTGAATGTAAACAAGGAATAGTCAGAGTAAGACTGCTTACATCCATATGTTTTCAGAGCAGCGGCCAATTTTGCAAACCAACATCGAGGTGCCTACTTCAAGCCATACAATGATTTTTTCATCCTACACACTAGATTTGTATTACTTCCCTGAAAACCAGGTGGAATTTTCATGTACACCTCTTCCTCCAAATCACCATGTAAGAAGGCATTGTGGACATCCATCTGATGAATATCCCATTTTTTTATGTCTGCAACTGCAAGGAAAGTACGGACTGTAGTCATTTTTGCTACTGGGGCAAAGGTTTCGTTATAATCAAGCCCTTCCACCTGATGATGGCCAAATATAACCAACCGTGCCTTCAACCGCTGAAGGTTTCCTTTCTCATCATATTTTTCCGTATATACCCACTTACTCCCCAAGGCCTTTTTGCCGAGAGGAAGTGGCTGCAATTCCCATGTGCCTTGATTTTCCTGAGCTTGTATCTCAGCTCCCATGGCAGCACGCCACCCTTCATGTTTCATGGCCTCTTTAAATGATTTGGGAGGGCGCCCTGCAGTTATAGCTGCTAGAAACCTGCGATGGTTAGCAGAAAACTTGTCACAGCTAACATAATGTGTAATAGGATATGGAGTACCTGAGGACGTTATCGAAGCAGGTGCCTGAGTTGATGAGCTTTTCTTTCTCACTACAGTATGAGTAACAAAATCCTGCAACTTTTTGCTCGGGATTTTGGTTTGTTTTCCTCTTCCCAACGCCTCGACATCGCCCTCTCTACACCCTCCCTGCACGGGAGCCGGGCCATCCCCCACATGAGGAGCCACCTCCGGCACCCCACCATCCGCCACGGGCTCCGCCATTTCCGGCGCCGCCCCACTCGCCGGATCTCCAAAGTGAAAGACGCCCTTACCTTACTCATTTCAAACTAGATATTTCTAAAGGAGGATAAACAATCAAAAGCAAGAATGATTGAGCATCCAACATGTGAAAAAACAATCAAAACCGGCATCGGCGTGTTAACCGGCACCCGTGCTTCTCCCACGCCGGCTGACTCCTTGGTCTTCAAAATTGATGCTCGCTCAAAATCACGCTCACCTACGGATTCGGTGTTGTGTACTCATTGTAACCTTGAAGGCCACGACATCACGAGCGTGATTTTGAGCGAGCATCAATTTTGAAGGCCAAGGAGTCAGCCGGCGTGGGAGAAGCACAGGTGCCGGTTGACACGCCAGTGCCGGTTTTGATTGTTTTTTTCACATGTTGGATGCTCAATCATTCTTACTTTTGATTGTTTATCCTCCTTTAGAAATATCTAGTTTGAAATGAGTAAGGTAAGGGCGTCTTTCACTTTGGAGATCCGGCGGGTGGGGCGGCGCCGGAAATGGTGGAGCCCGTGGCGGACGGTGGGGTGCCGGAGGTGGCTCCTCACGTGGGGGATGGCCCGGCTCCCATGCAGGGAGGGTGTAGAGAGGGCGATGTCGAGGCGTTGGGAAGAGGAAAACAAACCAAAATCCCTAGTAAAAAGTTGCAGGATTTTGTTACTCATACTGTAGTGAGAAAGAAAAGCTCATCAACTCAGGCACCTGCTTCGACAACGTCCTCAGGTACTTCATATCCTATTACACATTATGTTAGCTGTGACAAGTTTTCTGCTAACCATCGCTGGTTTCTAACAGCTATAACTGTAGGGCGCCCTCCCAAATCATTTAAAGAGGCCATGAAACATGAAGGGTGGCGTGCTGCCATAGGAGCTGAGATACAAGCTATAGAAAAGCAAGGCACATGGGAATTGCAGCCACTTCCTCCCGGCAAAAAGGCCTTGGGGAGTAAGTGGTTATATACGGAAAAATATGATGAGAAAGGAAACCTTCAGCGGTTGAAGGCACAGTTGGTTATATTTGGCCATCATCAGGTGGAAGGGCTTGATTATAACGAAACCTTTGCCCAGTAGCAAAAATGACTACAGTCCGTACTTTCCTGGCAGTTGCAGCAATAAAAAATGGGATATTCATCAGATGGATGTCCACAATGCCTTCTTATATGGTGATTTGGAGGAAGAGGTGTACATGAAAATTCCACCTGGTTTTCAGGGAAGTAATACTAATCTAGTCTGTAGAATGAAAAAATCATTGTATGGCTTGAAGCAGGCACCTCGATGTTGGTTTGCAAAATTGGTCGTTGCTCTGAAAACATATGGATTTAAGCAGTCTTACTCTGACTATTCCTTGTTTACATTCACCAGGGATACTATTCAGCTGAATGTTCTCATCTGTGTGGATGACATGATTATTGCAGGAAATGATCAACAAGCTTTACTGAACTTCAAAGCTTACCTTGGGAAATGTTTCAAAATGAAGGATTCAGGTGCTTTGAAATAATTCCTTGGCCTTGAGATTGCAAGGGGGCCATAGGGAATTTTTATGAGTCAAAGGAAGTATGCATGGGATATCATTGCTAAGGCAGGATTACTTGAGGCTAAACCTGCAGAGTTTCCTATGGAGCAACACCATCAACTGGCTGTGGCGGATGACCCTGTGTTTGATGATCCAGAGAAGTATCGCAGATTGATGGGCATATTGATTTATCTTGCTGTTACGAGGCCTGATCTAGCGTATTCTGTACACATTTTGTCACAGTTTATGCATGTACCTAAGATGATTCATTGGGAGGCCGCTTTAAGAGTGGTTCGATATTTGAAGAAAAATCCAGAACAGGGCATATTATTTCGTTCGGATAGTGATCTCCTCCTTGAGGGATGGTGCGATTCGGATTGGGCTAGTTGTCCTATTACTCGGAGATCTATGAGTGGGTGGTTTGTATTGTTGGGATATTCCCCTATTTCCTGGTAAACTAAGAAGCAGCCTACAGTCTCTCGGTCATCTGCAGAGGCAGAATATCGTTCGATGGCTGCTATTGTGTGTGAATTAAAGTGGTTGAAGCAGTTAATAGGTGATCTCGGAGTTCAACATCCTACAGGAATGCAATTATACTGTGATAGTCAATCTGCCTTATATATTGCCAAGAATCCGGTGTTTCATGAACGTACTAAACACATTGAGGCAGATTGTCATTTTGTTCGTGATGTTGTGACTGAAGGTCTTGTGAGTCCGTCCTATGTTCCTACTAAGTTTCAGCTGGCAGATATTTTTACAAAAGTACTTGGTATGACTAAATTTGAATTTTTGTTATCCAAGTTGGGCATCCGTGATTTGCATGCTCCCACTTGAGGGAGGGTGTTAGGAATTAATCTATCTATATGTTTAAGATAGATTTTAGGAATTAAGTGTTATTTAGATGCAAGATGTATATATATATATATATATATATAGAAGTGAGTTCATATGAGAATGCATACTTATATGAAAAATGAGAATGAATTTTACACGCTATAACTCTTATAAAACAGTGATGTAACTCTAATGAAAAAGTGATGTAACTCCAAAAACCAAATATTTGAATTTTCAAAATTCAAAAAGAACAAAAAATTTTTGAATTCAAAATTTTTTAGAGGGTTATAACTCTAATGAATAAGTGTTGTAATTCTAAACCAATCGTATGGTTGAGATTCATTCTCATTTCTCATGTAAGGAGCATTCTCATGTGATCTTGCCTCTATATATATATATATATATATATATATATATATATATATATATATATATATATAGGGGAAGGATCCGCTGAAAACCACTCTTAGGCTGAAAACTGAAAACAAAGTAACTTTTAACCCCTTTAGGGTAACTTTTAACACTTTTAGGGTAACTTTTATCAGTTTTGGGGTAACTTTATTATATTAAGGATAGTTCTATATATTTCAACGGTAACTTTATTTTTATAAGAGTAACTATTACCACTTTTAAGGTAACTTTTTACCTTGAAATATATGTTAGTGAGAGGGGGTAACAAATAGCTTTAAAACAGCAACTAATCACAATACTTTGGCAACTAATAACAATACTGCCTATTATATCCAGTATCAAATTACATTAGGCATCAAATATTTTTTTTCTTCTTCTTGACAGCAAATAAAAGAACAAAATAATCGGAAAAATAAATTTAAAATGGCGAAAATTTCTACCAGGACTGTGTATACGTGCCCGATTTTGACGGTGAGCTCCTTGAAAACATGTGAGACTAAAAATCGCCGAGTTTCCGGTGAGAGCGAGATTTATACCCAAAGCTTGTTTATAAGAACCAAGCTTAGAATACCCAGAAATGAACATATTGTACAAGCGTTCATCTGGTTCAGGCATTTCATCGAACATCTTGCGTCATATTTTATAACTGAGAAGAATGACATAATCTCTGTACTAAAAGAGGAGAAAGATATGTATAGTAGGTAAGAATTAAGGCGTGAATTTGTTTGAACTGGTTTATATGAAAGGAAGAGGAAGAACATCCAATATATGGCGTTCCATTTCAAAAATTTGTTATACAACGTTCGCAATTTCGATCGAAAATTACTAGATTCAAAAATTCAGTTGAAGATCTGAAAATGATGAACAAAATGAGCTCAAAAGTATCATAAAATCACAAATTACTCATCAAATCACATAACTCTCAAACCAGAAAACAAAGAAATTTAAAATTATTCAACCTCAATCAATAATCAAAACAGAGATAGTTCAAAACAATGAAATATGAAAAGTTAAAAAAGAAAAATTGAGAAAGAATACACAGATATCAGAATATAGGAAAAAAAATCAAGAAGAAGAACCCTAAAATTAGAGGAAATGATGAATTTGATGATGAATTGATGACAAAACTCTGAAAAAGTTCCACAAAAGAAAGAGAAGATGATAAAAATCCGAACGAAACATCACCAATTTCATCTACTATTTTTCGCCATTTTAGGAATTGATCTAAGCTCGCAGAGGAGTAAAGAGAGAAGTAGAGATGCAAATCTTTTCTGCCATTGATGGAGGAGAGAGAAAAAAAAATGGAAGGGTTAAGCGACTGACATTGATGACTGCCATCTTTTCTGCCATTGATGGACAAATTCGCTGGAATGATCTTTAGAGGAGAGAGAGTGGGGTGGAGTTTGATGAGTGAGAGGGAGTGTTAGAGTGGGAGAGAGGAATTGAGATATAAATCGTACGATCAAAATCAACGCTCCAGATCTTCTGTTTTCAGTTTTCAGTTTAATGGGTGTTTTCACAAGATCCTATTCCTATATATATATATATATATATATATATATATATATATATTATTGATGAATGAGATTAACACTAATTATTGACAAATCTTAACACATATCCTTTATGAAACATTAAGAAACTACAAATTCATGTCGATTATATGCACAATTATTATAAATCAATTTGGTAATGCTTGTGAAAAAAACTTAATTCTCAAAATATTTGTTGATTTCTATTGAAAGCATAATAAAACATTCATTCATTCACTTTGGAAAATAAAATAGTTAAGAGATGTAACTCCCATCTTTTGACATCTATATAAATATATTAAAAGGCGTGTGTGACAATGTATACATGCCACGTGACACTTCACTAGAATTGTGAAATGCCTACATAAGTCATGTCAACGAACAAAAGTAAAATTAGCTTGCAACAAGATTTGAACCTGTGACCTCTTGCTATTAGACATTACACAATTAACAAAACATCTAATTATGTTTTCAATGTCAATATTATTATATTTATACCTTTTAAATATTGAGTTTTCCTTAATATATTTAAATGGAAATGAAAAAAAAAGTTTATCGAATTCGTAAAACAATATCAACCCGTGGCAACGCTCGGACCCAATTACTAGTTTCTATTTATTACCACCCCAACCTTTTGAAGTTCACATGACCTTCCTTAATTAACGACATTTCTTATAAGTTCCACTCCGAAAATTAATTTTCCCTTCCAACTTTCTTTCCATCCACCTCGTAAACCCTCATCACTATCGCCATCAACATAATCTACTAGCCCTGAATTCGTAATCCTTAGAGGTCTCATTACTATTATTGTCAACTATTATACTCCCTCCCTACCAAAATATAGTTCCCATTTTTATTTTGGGAGTCAAAATTTAAAATCTTTGACCAAATATTCTCGTTAATGTAAACAAGAAAACATATTCATGTGGGGTCTTGTTGGATTCGTCTCAACATGTACATTCATAATATCAATTTTTTAATATTTTTTACTAATACGAAATAGAAGATATAATAGGTCAAAGATACGTCTCGGAGACTGTGCAAAAAGAAATGAGAACTATATTTTGGGACGGAGGGAGTAGTAATGATAATGCGTCAAATGGCTGTCAAAAAAGAGATAGTGGGTCTGGTGGGTGGCGACAGACGCGATGACGATATATTTATTAAAATGGTATCAATTATAATGTCATAACTAGGGCATGTTCTATTCGGCATAAAACAATTGAACTGAACTGATTGCAACTTAACTGAATTAAATTATAAGTAACAGTAATGATTATAATTTAGCTATCATTAATTAATACAAATTAATAAATAAATAATAGTAATAACAATATTAATATAATATAGCGTTTGAGATTTTGGTATGTATTATTGATTTGTAATTATCGATAGAGTTGTGATTTTTGATCTATACGGTACGTAACATGTCAACGCTTGTGATTTGGAAAGCACAATGATTGTATTTTTAAATAAAGTAGAATATATGCTTTAAATGATTTTATTTACGCAAAAAGTAATAATATATTGATGAATTTCAGCTACAGTCATAAATAGTTTTACCAAACATGTTATGCAATCAGCTAGCTTATCAGTCCAAGGAAGATCTTATTTTTCCTTTGGAAAACTGTGTTCCATCATTTTCTAGCTAGTTTATTTTTTGATTGCTATGTTTCACTTGTTGTATGCTCAATCATTCATGCTTTTGATTGTTTATCCTCCCTTAGAAATATCTAGTTTGAAATGAGTAAGGTAAGGGCATCTTTCACTTTGGATATTGTTATCATATTTCTGGAATTTTTGCCCGAACATATCTCTCCCACGGGTGGGAAAACTGATTGGGAACGTATTGTTAGAACATTAAACACCCGAATATGAAAGTATTATACATCAAATTTTGTCATGAAATCCTTCACCGATATGAAAGATAGACACAAGGCTTGGAATGAACTAAAGAATTGGACTGTTATCAGATGGAGCTAAAATGGTTGTCATGTTGTTGATGTGGAAGGTGAAAAAGGAAAGGTTTGTTATGATACTTGCTAATTAATCGTTACACTCAATAGTATTTTATTTATTTTCATTCATGCTCTTTCTTTTTATTTTGCATAATATGTACATTTACTGTTTTTTTCAACTTATTTATTTCTTTGCAACATTATCTTATTGCAACGCTACAAATCAGTAGCAACTGTATTTCTTAAGAATTCATTACAGAATGAGGCTGAATGGGATAAACGGGTGATAGATCTTATGCACCAACATCTACCACCAAAGGGAAGAAATAATTTACTATTCAAGTTGAATGTTCTGGTGACTCTGAAAATGCTCCACCTGATGATATTCAAACCCACAAGAACGAAATCAAGTCTCCTAGTATCGCTATTGGTACTAAAAAGACGTAAAAGTTGTGAGACTAGTAGCATGCCCAAGAAAAGTATAAAGGCTGTTGATATTGATACATGTCTTGATATTCCGAGGAAATCCTCTGCGAGTCAATCTCCTAAACTCAGAAATAGATTTGATAAAGTTTATGATATCTTGGAGTTCATGGGGATTGCTGCAAAGTATGGGGATGAATTTGTTGCGGATATTCTTGATAGCTTTCGCTAGATATCATAAACTTCATCAAATCATATCCCCATACTTTGCAGCAATCCCCATGAACTCCAAGATATCATAAACTTCATCAAATCTATTTATGGGTTTATGAGATGAACTCACAGAGGATTTCCTCAGAATATTAAGACATGTATCAATATCATCATCCCTTTTACTTTTCTTGGGCATGCTACTAGTCTCATCGCTTTTACGCTTTTTAGTATCAATAGCAATAGTCGGAAACTTGGTTTCATTCTTGTGGGTTTGAATATCATTAATATCATCAGGTGCAGCGTCTTTATAGTCACCAGAACTTTCAACTTGAATAGTAAATATTTCCTTTCTTTTGACGGTAGATGTTGGTGTATAAGATCTATCACACGTTGCATAACCACTATGCAAAAATTTTATCCCATTCAGTCTCATTTTGTAATGAATTCTTAATAAACACAGTTGCTATGGATTTGTAGCGTTGCAATAAGATAGTGTTGCAAAAAAAAAATTTGAAAAAACACTAAATGTAAATATTATGCAAAATAAAAAGGAAGAGCATGGATGAAAATAAAATACTATTTGGTGTAAAGATTAATTAGCAAGTACCTTAACAAACCTTTCCATCTTTCACTTTACACATCAACAACATGACAACCATTTTAGCTTCATTTAATAACAGTCCACTTCTTTAGTTCATTCCAAGCCTTGTGTCTATCTTTCAAATTGGTGAAGGATTTCATGACAAAAGTTGATGTATAATACTTTCGTATTCGGGTGTTTAATGTTCTAACAATACGTTCCCAATCAGTTTTCCCACTCGTGAGAGAGATATGTTCGGGCAAATTTTCCAGAAATATGGTAACAATATCCAAAGTGAAAGACGCTAAAAAATGATGGAACATAGTTTTCCACAGGAAAGATAAAATTTTCCTTGGACTCCTAAGCTAGTTGATTGCATAACCTGTTTGGTAAAACTATTTATGATTGTAGCTGAAATTTTGAATCAATATATCATTACCTTTTGAATAAATAAATCATTTAAAGCGTATATTTTACTTTATTTTAAAATAGAATCACGTACTTTTCAAATCAAAGAATGTCATCACAAACTTTTTCTAGATAACATCAGGAAGTTCTTCACAATGCATGTAATCAGGAACAACCACTACGAATCCCTAGAACATTAAATCAACAACCACCACTACGGATTCCATGATTTTTAATCATAAATAAAACCACACATTAGATATAAGATTTTTAATCATATCCATAATACTAGGTACTCTCCTCAATTTTCTTCCACTAATACTTTATGCTCTATACTTCATAACTAATTCAGAATGCTAGTCCATTGATTCAGAATGATAGTGCACGCAAATTCGAAATGCTTTATAATTTATAAATAAATTCTCATGGTAATCTAAATTTCACATGATTATTTGAAATTGTGGCAACATTATTCTATAAAAAACCAAAGCATGTATGTGATATATATGCAACGCTACAGTAGATCGAAAAGCACAACTCTATCTATAATAACAAATCAATAATACATACCTTTGAAACTTAAAGTTTGAAGTTTGAATTTTTTTGAGATCTCCAATATTATGAAAAAGACGACAGATTAGCAATTGAGGAGAAAATGTTCTTTTAAAAGATAATTTTTTAAGTTTGTATTAGGGTTATTAAGCTTTGAAGAAAATATCTATTTAGACTTAAAAAAAATTCAACACATGATGTGAAACGCTATGTTGTACTAGCCTTATATGTACACAATGGAAGCTTTAATTTTAAAATTTATTATTCTATTATATACTCTATTTGTACTATAGTTATGATTACACTTAAAATGAAAATTTAGTAATTAGATAAATTTAGATAATAGCTAGATGAACGTAAAATGTAAAAAACTAACAAATGTTGTGAGTGATTTTTAATATTAATTAATTTTTTTTGAATGAAATTTGAACAAAATAATAGACGTAATGAGTTGGTTTTTCAAAATTTGTTATTATATTAGTTCATCTGTACTATAGTTATGACTACACAGCTACACTTAAAAAGTGAAAGATTAATTGTTAGATGAATTCAGATAATAAGTAGATGAACTTAATATGTGAAAAACTAAAAAAAGTTGTGAGTGATTTTGAATATTACTTTTTTGTGAAATGAAATGTGAAAAAAAAATAAACGTAATTGTAGGCGTGATTTTATTTTCGCCTATTGCGGTGTGAATGCATATTTGACTATATATTGTTAAGGTTTGATTGAAATTCATTTCGAAGTCGCTAACAAGTCTTTTAGAGGAAAACTTATAAACCTAATTGGATATTGAAAACTGTAGGGACATCTTAAAGACTTATCCAATGTAGATTTTCCCGTCTTGAATCCATAGATGGTTAATAAATCAAAAGTTATGTTCGAGGGTAAGGGTACAACACGGTCAGAAATGATATTGCCCATTATTGACCTCTACTAAATATCGATTCACAATATAGTTTTATACAAAAGAATAGTCATATAATATTTTAATACACGGAAACATATAGACTATTTTTTAACAAGATATTAAACAATGATATTACAAGGTATCTAACAGATTGACAGATTGTTCAAATTATCTGAATTAGTTAGAACATGTATTTAGGTCGGGTCATAAAAATTGCAATCACGCATAAAAAAAAATAGGTTCATGAAAAGAAATAAAAATAAGAAAAAAAAATATATACTTACCGTTGCGGGATAAGTCAACAATCTACATCACCAATAGAATGTTAGTAACTTCAATAAAAATAATAAAAATAATATTATCAAAGAAATAAATAAAATTTGTTAATTTAACATTATACCACCATCCAAGATTGTTGATTTGTATGAATTTTGGAAAATTGAATATTATACAAGTCCCAAAAAAAATAGGTTGCGTTGTATTTGTATTACTTGGCGCGTATTTGTTGCAGATGTCTATCTTGTTTCGTCGGCTTGTATGAAGTTGTTTCTTTGTAGAAAGAATAGGACTAGCATGATGTTGTATTGGTGTTAGCCGTTAAGCAGTGATGAGATTAATATTGCAGTAGGATGATTAGCATTTAGTGATGATGTGAAGAAAATTAGGGAGGTGTAGTATTATGTTTTAGGCGTAGGTTTTGTGAATTGTAGGATGTAGGAATTAGGATGATAGCAGAGGTTAAGCGTGGAATTGGTGTAGGTATGGTTTATTTTTTGTATGTTGACGACGATGAGTCGGTGATGATTGCTGCCGTGGGATATTGGTGAGGATTATTGTTGCGAGATGAGTGAGCTGTGGAAATATGAGGGTGGTGAAGGTAAGGTTTAGGTAGTTGGATTATAATAGGTTTTTGAAAGATAGTAGATATTTAAAAGATTTTAGAAAATAATAATATGTATTTTTATTAATAAAATTAAATAATTCATTAATTAAATTGTGAATGGGTTTTGTAAAATTGGGCTTTTATAAATATTATTTTTAAAAGGTTTTTGAAGATGGACTATTTTGAAAGTTATTTTAAAACATTTTTAGAAAGTAACGTCTCGGAAATAGGTTAATAAAACGAGTTAGAAAAAATGATTTTATTCTTAAAATATTTTATTTTAGACTCATTATTTATTCTTTCCTTCGTACGGACCAATTAGAACGGGATATTAATCATCATAGGGTACTAAATGAGAAAAAAAACTATTATGCGTCTACAATAATGAGTTGGTTTGACTGAATTAAACCTTATGAAAGGTAATGAGTGTTTCACATTTTTCAGGTGGATGTCATTTATACCTTCTTTCTCTTACAAAAAAGTCAAAATATTTTGACATATTGAATGTATACACCATTTTTAACTTGTTTACAAGTAGAAATGACAAATAGTTCTTAAATTCTTTTGTAATTTTTTTTCCTTTTTTTAGATCATTAAATGTGATTTAGTATTTTCAGAGGGACACCATTTTCCTCCCCTTTCCTTATATAATAGAGATATGAAATTCAAATTTTTATTTTTTATTCTAATTATGTCAATCAAGTTATATTGTTAATTTATTTTTTTAATCAGAGGCTTTCGAATATGTAAGAAAATAAAATCATTCTCCTTATTTTATATTTAATTGAAAATTCAAATTCAATTTCATTGTTAACTTGTTCAATATATATGGCAAGTAGATAGGATGAAGAAAATATTGTCTAATATATATGACAAATAAAAACATTTCGGTATATAAGACATTTTGTAAAGGATATCATCTTCCTCCCCCTTCTCCCCCATTCACTTATATAATAGAGATTAATATTATTATTATTATTTATTAATTAATTTATATTTATAAATTAATGATAATTAAATTATTATTATTATTACTGTTAGTTATAATTTAGTTTAATTCAGTTCACTTGTAAATCAATTCAATTTAGTTGTTTTATGCCAAACAGAGATACCCTTAAGGGGGCATTTGGTTCATAAAGTGGTATGGATTTGGAATTATGAATCAAACCAAGGTGATATATGTTTGGAACTTGATACTTAATATCATGTGTTTGCTTTTATTTGGGGATGATTTTTTTTTTTGTTCTATTTGATACATTGGTATGAAGTGGTATTCAATTCAATTCAATTCAACATATTACTATTCAGTTCAATTTAGTTTAGTTCAGTTCAATTTAATTCAGTTTAATTCACTCCAATTCAATTCAACTATTTTATGTCGAAGAGAACCGGCCTAAGGAATATCTCTAAAATTTCGTAAAAGCAAATCACACATTTTCCCAATAGAAGGAAAAAAAAAATAATAATTCCGTGACCTCCTCTTCAAGAAATTGAAATTCACCAGAATCAGATGCTTCGAGCTTATTCTCCCCACTTCTCTAGTTGAGTGATGGTGGGGGACTTTGAATTGACTTGGAATATAATTCGCCAAATTTCCAGCAATCTAAACATTTTAATTCATCAAAACCTGAAATTTTGATCCCAAAAAAATACAGAAAAAAAACCTCAGAACTTAACATGGCAATATTCAGCCGATTATTTACAAATAGAGCTTGGCGCAGTGCAATTGCTTCTTCTAAAACCATAAACCCTACATTTTTTTCTCAATCTCAACCTCAGTCTCTTCAGCCTCGATTACATCATGGTAAATATTCTTGTATTCTATTTAATTCTTGGGTAGTCTTTAAATTTTGCTCTTTTTCAAGTTTTTATGCAAAAATAAAATAAAATTATCATATTGATATATTTAACTTTGGGTCTTAAATTTTTATACTTTTAGTAGAATTCTTGTGGGTTTTGTTAATGGAGGACTGCCATCATTGTTTAAGGTAGTTTTGCTTGTTTTTTTTTTTTTTGTTTCTAGAAGAAATTTATTATTTTGTGTTTATTTACTTGGAAAAATGGATCAGAATACCCCCAACTTTGGGCGGTCCGCTTTTAATACCCCAACTTTGGATTATTTTTAAATACCCCCAACTTTGAGGGTGGTCCGCCAAAAATGCACCATTTACCTGTTATTACCGGATGAACTGGTAAACCAAAAAACCTCCCCCCTCTGCTCATCTCTCTCCTCCTCTCGTCATCCCCCACCCCACACCCCCACTGCCACCTTCCCTGACCACCACCACCCATTGAATTCCCCCTTTCCTAACCCCTTCGAAACCCCTACCTGCACCCCATCGATTTCCAGCAAACCCCCACCGAAAGACTTCAGTACTGTGACGAAGGAAGAGGTCAGAAATCGAGAAAATCGAGGGGAGGGAGGGAGATTTCGACGGGGGTTAGGGGAGGGGGGTTCCGAAGGTTGTTAGGGCAGGGGGGAATGCTGCTGTGGCCCTGCGGGGGGTGGGGGTTGGGGGATTGGGGCCTGCTGGGTTAGGAGTGGCGAGGGGTGGCGAAAATCGAGGGGAGGGAGGGGGATTTTGAGGGGGTTAGGGGAGGTGGGTTCCGAAGGGTTTTAGCGGAGGGGGTTCTGTGGGGGTGGGGGGTGGGGGCTGCTGGGTTGGGAGTGGCGAGGGGGTACGGGTGGAGGGAGTGGGGGGACTGCTAGGGGATGGGAGTAGGGGGTTCGGGGTGGTTCTGGGTGGTGGGAGTGGGGGGATGGTTGGGCTAGCGTGAGGGTTTGTAGCCGGGGAGGGGAGAGGGAGGGTCTGGGGTAGGGGGAGGGGTGGTTGAAGTGGTGGTGGGTAGGATTCGAAATTAAAAATAAAAGAGAAATAAAAAAATTACCTTGTTAACAGGTTACAAGTCATCTGGGTGTATTTTTGGCGGACCACCCCCAAAGTTGGGGGTATTTAAAAATAATCCAAAGTTGGGGGTATTAAAAGCGGACCGCCCAAAGTTGGGGGTATTTTGATCCATTTTTCCTATTTACTTTGTTGGTATTTTTATGTGGGTTTGTGAATTGGGGTTATGCTAAATTTTCCTTAGCCAGTTTTATTTGTCATTTTAGCAGAAATCACAATATTCAAATTCTGCTTGTGTTTAATTAACAAGGCATGTCCAAAGTAAACTAACTTGATCTTTTAGGGGGATAAAAGAAAGAAAACAATTGAATTGAAGGTGGCAAGTTTAAGATTGAGCTGAAAGGTTTATCCTTTTCGAGTTTTCATTTATCTAGGGGATTAATCAAGAGTGTAGAGCCATCCTTATTGGGTCACAATGTTGATTACATTCCGGAGGTTGTTTGTTGCTTTTTTGGGGATACTAATTGCTGATTTGAAGCTATTGAAATGAGTAAGAAAGTAGCCTTTTCTAGTTGTACCCGGGAACGTTCAAGAATTGTACTATTTGGTAGCGTTGGATGGGAATAACAATGAAAACATGGATTGCTAGTTGCTATTCTTTAGTACCCTTTTAACTTTATTCTTATTGAAGAGTTCCATATGATATGTGTCTACCATCTTATGAATGCGCGTACCTTGAAGTCATTAGAACTAATTATTTGGTTATGGTTTCTCTGAGAGAGTCCTTTTGATGCATTCATATGTTCTTCTTGACTCTTACAGTTTTAGTGGAGAATGTGATTGTTTTCCTTTACTCTGTCTGCTTTTGTGCTAACAACTCTCTGCTGTCTTCTAATCATTGAAATTGATTTAATTTGTCGGGTACAATACTACCAAACATGCAATAAGTTTAGCAATGAAATCATGTGATGCGCAGGTCATGGTACACAGCAGCAATTATTCAATGCTTTCAAAGGCCGGATTCCAATTTCTGTCTCTGAGTCTACCCTATCATTTTGCACTCCGCTGGTGCTAGCTGGTATTCTTGGCGCTGGAATTCTGGATGTGGCTTACGCAGATACCAGTGAGGTTTGTGTTTGTTATCTTGATGACTTACTTTGCATATTAGAGTGGCTAGCCTAGTAGTTTGCTTCTTGTTGTTGTTATATGTGATTACTGCCAGAAACCTGGCCACTAAAATGTACTACAATTGACTTGTTCAAAGGATTTATTTCTTGATAGCAATTCATTTTGGCTGAACCCTGTGCAGGTATCTACCAAGTCTTCCTCGCCATCTGAAATTCCTTCAACTTATGATGACCTGGAAGAAACAGCAAAAAAGGAACGGCGTAAATTGGAGGATCTAATAAGAACTAAAGGCATGAAATATGGTTCATATCCACGATTTGCAGTTGCTGTCAAGGGACAAAAGGTACATATTATCCTTGTAATATTCTGAATTAAGCACCTTTTTTGTTGCTGTATGAAGACAACTTGTGTAGAATTTTCCTTGGATCTTGCCTGAAAGTTGGCATATGGATTTCCAGTTTGCTAGTAGTAATAGCAGAATGCTTGCAACATTATCATGGATGCTTGTCATCATAACAGAAAAACAGCATCGAAGAATTTGTTTGCGTGTGAATCTATATCTTATGAGGGAGCACCTGAGGACTTCGGTGTCCTCCTGAACTGCCCACCACTATGTAATTAATATATAAATTGTTAAAATAGTGTCGTTTAGTAATGAAATAAATTTTTTAAAGCTATTTTTTCTACCAATTGTGTTATATGTACATCAACACATCCATAGCATGCATATAGGACTAGTGGTATACTTCCTCTGTATTCTTTTTCTTTCTCACTTGGAATCTTGATACTATTTACAATTAGAGTGAATCTTCTAAATTCTCTTCAATATATAAGAAAATATACGGTCATGTGGGGTCTTGTTTGATTCGTCCCAATAAATACTTTATTAATACTTGATCGTTATAACTTTTACTAATATATAATTAAAGATGTTTAAGGTCAAAGAAGTTGATTGACAAATGCCCCAAGGGAAGTGAGAAAGATAAAGGAATACAAGGGGAGTATACATTAACTTGCATTTCTAATTTTCGTTAGTGTGCAAAATCATATCTACAACAACATAAGCTGCCTTTGTGCTCAGCAATAATGCTGCTTTTTCTGTTGGCTAAAGCTTTGGGTTACGTTGCTATTTAGTGATGATTATCAGATTATTGTATGGCAGTTGTGTTGTTGCCTAAAGATCTAAACTGAATGCTTCTCTAACTTTTCTGTTTTCACTTCTGCTCCCCCCTTCCCATGGGATATTGGTAACACACAACACGCGCACACACACAGTCACACACATACACACATATTACCTTATTAGTGTAACCCCCAAGATTTTCCTTATATGTATATCGTGCAGAAAATGAGAAAAACAAAAGATAACAAACTTTTCAGGTATATCTTGTATTGTGGTAAAAAAGGTTGTCTGCTTTTATACAGCCATATCTGTAGGCCATCTTTGCTCATGTGCCTCTAATGTTTGCATTGTTGTTTTTATTGAGAAATGATTGTGGCTTGTTATGAAATCTAGATTGCTATCAAGTTCCAAGTACCCTCGAATTGTGAAATCCCTAGACTGATAGCAAACCTTGCTTCAAACCTCAACGGGGGTTCACCCATGGACATTCAAAGTTGGGACAGGTAATGTCAAAGTCTGAGAATCTGAATCTATTTAATCTTTTGCTTTGCAGAATTTGTTTTGGGAATTCAGATTTATCGTGTGCAATTACATTCTTCTCCATTAGTTATTATAAATCAGTTACATAATGTGATTGTATCGGCTGGCTGTCAATAGTTAACACCATGTTTTTACTGTAACTATGTGAAAATTCAGCACAGTTGCTTGGCAGCTAGCACTTAGCCTCCCAAAAGGAAAGAGAGAACTTGAAGGGAGTAACGTGGATGTAGGAGAAACAGTTTCAAATGACAGTGATCTTTGTGTTCTTATATTCCGATCGATGATAAGTCCTGATAAACCGGTAATTATTCTACCACTGAGACTGTCCATATGAATTTGTTGCAGTTCTCTTAAATTAAAGGGAGTAATTTTGATTCTAGCATTGAGCTGATGTCTTTGCTGCTTGTACACTTCCAGGAGGTTGAGTTTCTAAAGAAAGGAAGCTTCACTCCTGCTGAGCTTGATGCTCTGGTCTCAATCATGCAAATAGCTGGTGAAAAGTCAGGTAGCAAAGCCACAGAAAGGAGTAATTCTGGAGGAACAAAATCGATGAGTAAATCAATTTCTAGTTTAGAAGCCATGGGAGTACGTGTTTTTGGGCTTGATGAGCCACATGTTGATCACACAAATGAAAAGATATCATGGGATACCATTGCTGGCTATGATCAACAAAAGAGGTATTTTGTATTCGGGGCTTTTAGATTTGTTTAATAGAAGATTCTTACATTAAGCTAAGAGGTCGCTGGTTTTTGATATGGGTGCATCTCTGCATGTACCTGTAATTTACAATGAAGATTTAGGCTCAGTTGTCCATCAATTTATCATAAATTAAAAGTCAATCGAAAAGTAAGATATTTGATCCTATTTTCTGGTCCTTGTTGCTTTATTGCTACTGTTTCTAACATGAGAATTTGAGAAATAATGGTTGCTAGTAGGCTGTATGAGGGGCTTAAAACTGAAAGCTGTATTGACCCCGACTCAGGACACACCGGTGCATGTCCAAGTGTTTGACTTGGTTATTCATGTGGCCCAAAATGAAGTGTCCATACTCGTGCCGAGTGCAACGAGTGTTTGAGGACCATATACAAATACTTGAGAAAATATGAAGAGTCCGAGAAACATAGCTTAAAAGTAATAGGCATCTGATGGTAAATTAGTTCACTAAATGATGAGAGCTATTTCATAAGTTGTGAAGAATAATAGATCTTTTATATTTGTGCCTTCTTGTATATTAATTTATGGGCAGTGATTCTTCATAGTATCTCATATAATCAGCTTATGCAATGAGATTTATTAATAAATATGCAAGTGCAACCCTTTTGTTAAATATAACTAGTATTTTGGCCCGGACGATGTCCCGAGTCAGTTACAATTATCAAATATATTATTATTCATAAATTTCATAGTTGATTTTGTAAGGTTTTCATAAATCTCTGTCTAGTGGGAAATTGAAAAATAAACGTTATGGCATGATAAATTGTATTAAAAAATACTTTAAAGAAATTGGGGATTAAAATAACATTTTCAACGGAATTGGGTAAGAGAATGTTTATGTCTATGTCTATGTCTTTATAGTCACATATAATTATAAGACTTTATTATGTTTTACTTTGAAACGTTAAACATTCAAATCGTTGTGGATTGGTGGTTAAACTCTCACACATTTCATGTCAAAAGTCATGTGTTTGATTCCTAGTAGCTACACATTGTTAATATTTCTAAATGAGTTTATAAACATTTGTATTAGAAGCTTGAGAAGAGTGTCACGTGGCATATACATTGTAGAGATGTGGCACCGTTCCTTTGATAGGAACGCTTTTTAATATATTTGTATAGATTTTGTTTGGTGACTATGATATTTCCTCTTTCTTTCTTTTATCCTCTTCCATTGTACAGGGAAATAGAAGATACTGTACTGTTAGCTTTACGTAGTCCTGAAGTTTATGATGATATTGCACGTGGAACTCGGCGTAAGTATGAGTCAAACAGACCCCGAGCTGTGCTCTTTGAAGGCCCTCCAGGTTTCTTTATAGAATAACTCGAAATATTTTCTCAACGCATTTGTCTTGTCAATGCCAATATGATAAAGGAAATGACAGACTTTAACTGGTAGATTAAGGCTCCGTTTGGTAGGGCGTAAAACGTTTTCCAGGAAAACGGTTTTCCTCTATTTTCAGTTTTACATTGTTTGGTTGGCAAAAGAGTGTAAAATCATTTTCCCTTGGGGTAAAATTGCTCTCCCAATAATGGAAAACCATTTTCCTTTCAAAATGAAGGGAAAACTATTTTCCTTATCTCTCTTGTACACTCCTCTCACTACCTCTTTACTTTCCCTTTCATTTTCCTTTCACTTCATCATTTTTCTTACATCGAACCAAACAACGGAAAACTACTTTTGGAATTGTGTTTTCCATTGTAAATTGTTTTCCATGAAAATCATTTTACACTGAAAATGTTTTACGCTCTACCAAACGGAGCCTAAGTGATATACATCGGTTCTTTGCTCAGGTACTGGGAAAACATCGTGCGCCCGTGTTATTGCTAATCAAGCTGTAAGTCCTTACTTTTGATGATGATCTTTGATAATTGGATTTTCAACCCTAGATTTGAAGAAATGTTCTGATTTAGAATTTGTATATCTTTATTTTATGAAAAGTCTTCTCATGCCCTTTCAAGTTTAGGATCCTTATGCTCTCATACTTTGGCTTATAGGGGGTTCCACTGCTTTATGTTCCATTGGAGGTTGTCATGTCGAAGTATTACGGTGAAAGTGAGCGTCTCTTTGGTAAGGTTTTCTCCCTTGCCAACGAGCTTCCAGATGGTGCAATTATATTTTTGGATGAGGTAAATGTCACTATGCTTAAAGTTTTCATTCTACATTAGTTCTAGAAAGAAACAAAAAAAAAAGTAAAATCTATATACATATATACCCTTTCCAGTTAGATATAAAATCATCTATTTTTGTAACAAGAATTAAAGTGGTAGATCTTTTAGCCCCTTATCGCCATGGGAGGAGTCGGTCTTTTTGGGGGCGGGGGAATGGGTTAAAAATTACGCACATCTGGTTTGAGATCGTGTTTAGTGAATCTAGCTATGATTCCTATATCTATCATTCACTAGTTAAATTTTTACATTGCCATCAATCTAGGTAGAAAATGAAGCGATAAGGGTGACTTCAAGGGAAGTTCAGCATCTAAGTTACTATATTTAGAATGTGGCTTATTTATCATTGCATGGCCAATCTCAATTTTTACTAACATTACCATTTTCTGAGACCTTGTAGGTTGATTCTTTTGCTATTGCTCGTGATAGTGAAATGCATGAAGCTACTCGAAGAATTTTATCAGTGTTGTTGAGGCAGGTAAAGCATTCTTCAACATGGCAGGAGTTTTAAACTATGAAATCGCTCAACTAGCATTGAACAACATTTAGTTTTTTGAACCTATTAAGAATTACTTGAAATCTACTGGGAATCTCTTATTGGTAATATGTGCTGATTGAAGATGTAACCTCCAACTCCTGCCATTCTTTATTAAAATTGTTTTTGCAAGTATGAGGTAAATATTATTTATTAGGTTGAGACTAGAGTTCTAAATGATGAATCCTTTGGTACAGATTGACGGATTTGAACAAGATAAGAAGGTGGTGGTGATTGCTGCAACAAACAGAAAGCAGGACATTGATCCTGCTTTGATTAGGTATGCTATCGGAGCTTTCTCTATATCTTATATGCATTTTCATTTCCTTAACTTAGTTCATGAACTGAGAATCAAGTAGAACAAATGAACAATGTTAGAACCTCCCATCTCCCGAGCACGAGGTTCATCACTCCCAAGTTGCGGTATTGTGGTGGTTTCCTTATGGGAAACTCCTGTTTTCTGGTGGGTCCCTTTATCTTCCCCATCTTATAGGGGAGCTTTGTCATATGCGGTAAATTTTCCAGAATAAGAAAAGGGAGCTCCTAACCACATTTGCAATTTATTTTCAGTCGATTCGATTCAATGATTTTCTTTGGTCTACCTGATGAGCAAAATCGACAAGAAATAGCTGCTCAATATGCAAAGCATCTGACTAAGTCTGAATTGGCCGAGTTTGCTGTAATCACTGAAGGGTAAGTGCAATTTGAGTATTAATTGAGAATCAAGTAGGAGCTTGATGGTAACCATGATATTGGGGTGTAATTCTTATCACCCCCAATTTGGGGATCATGGATGTTACATATGTTGCTAGCTCATTTCCAGAAAATTATACTATGGATATTGAATTGTTAGTTCATGTGCATTACGCTTGCACATAAATAAGCATAAATCTTTATGCTTTATATTGTATTTGATTGCTGATTTTCCAAAAAACTAGATTGTCTGGAAGAGATATCAGGGATGTATGTCAACAGGCAGAGCGCCGTTGGGCATCAAAGGTAAAACGTCACTTTTCCCCGCAAAATATAGTTCTATCTTTATTGAAGAGGAGATGTTAACCGACCCTTCTCTCAACTGTGATCTTAATTTTTATCGGAAATAGTGAGAGTTTTATCTACATCCAACAGGTTATCCGGGGCCAAGCAACTAATGCTCCTAAAGATGCTAAAGAAGGATCCCTTCCCCCTCTACAAGACTACATCGAGAGTGCGAATGCTCGGAAGAAATGCCTTCTTGAAATTGAGGAGCAAAGGAATGAAATTCAGAGTTTTCGTCGCAATAGACGTCCGTTGGACATGAGTTGATGGCAGATTATGAATGTGACATTAACTGAGAACTGGAAAGATTGACTAAGGTCGATTTTTTGTACTTAGACTTGTTAATAGTAGAAAAAAAAAATAAGTTGTTTGAGGTATCCAAGTTTACAACATTGATGAAGTTTAACATATTTTTAAGAAATGGGTAAAGTTCATCCACTCAAAAACTTATTGTTTCATCATTGGTACACGCTTGATATCATTTGTTTGTTTGCTATTAATTTTATGGGCTTGGGCCAAGTTACTCTTTTTTATCTTGTGTTAGACTATGGAAAAGATAAATTCTTTAGTTTTTTCACCAAATATTTCTAAATTTTCAATAAATTTACGAGGTATTCTCGTATTTTGAAAATACACCTGGTATTCCTTCAGTTTCATCATAATACAACCAAATGTTTCTATTGTCAATAATTTGTTAGTCCTTCATTAGAGCAAGACTTTAATCCACGAGGTACCCTAAAATTGAAACTTATTTCATCGAGTGCACCTAAATGTTTTCAAATATCACCTGCAATTTAACGGTTAGAAATTGATTCAAAAATTAGTTGTTATGTCTTTTCACTCAATTTCTTTATATATTGTTGATCTCCTTAACATCCTTACCTGCACTTTCTTCTTACCATCTCTCTAAATCATCCTAACGAGTTTTCTCTCAAAAACATCTTTCTCAACCCAAGAGTCTACATACATTAGGGTTCCAAATCGAATGTGTAGATGTGGGAGGAAATTCGCAATTAGAAGTTCTGATTCAAGTTTGAACCCATAACGATTGTACTTTAGGTGTTATGTTTATGACACCTTTAGGTGGTGCAAAGGTTGGGTGGAGCAAAGTGGAGGCATCAATCATGACATACAAAGTATGAGAAGCTCAGAGAATGATAATATGCAAGAAGAGCTGAAACAAATGAAGAAGAAGCTCAAAAGAACAAAAAAAAAAGTTAGTTAGGCATACAATTAAGTTAGGATTACTTATGTTTTTATTACTCCTCTTTGTAACTTGAAAGTAACTTATGTAATGCTTGCCACAAGATTTGGAAAAAAGAAAGTTGCTTTTCATACTAATCATTGTCGCATACATATGTATCCACAACCACAAATTAATCTCGTGTTTTGTTTCTTTACAAAAACTGACTTCACGAAAACCATAAATCACAGCGTCTTTACAAAAACTAATTTCACTAAATCATCCAAAAATATGAATATCCATTTAGGAACCAAAAAAATATGTTGAAAATATGCACCTGTTGCTAGCTTGCTTAGGTGGCCTTCCTTGCTCTCTTATGTGCCTTGGAAGTACTAGCCCCACTGTCAGCAGCTCTCTTTTGACCTTTATTACCTCTACATGTTCTTGTATTGTGGCCCAACTGCTTGCACATGCTGCACTTAACAGAGTTTTGTCTCTTGGCCTTCTTTGCCTCATTCACTCCTCTTTTCTGCCGTTTTGGAGGTCTGCCAGAACCTCTATTCCTATTTGGAGTGTGAATTTGTGGGAGATTGTAATGTGGTCAATGAGAATGATTAGCAATGGGATATGCTCAACATAAGTAGCCTTGTAAGTTGTCCCCTTGTAATAATCAGACACATACTCAAGAGGGTCAATCATTTAATTGTACATGACCCTCAAGGCATGCTTGCAAAGGATCCCACAACCTTGCCATTGCCACACCCACAACTGAACCTGGCCAAATTGATTGGAAAATTAACATTTTCATATGTCACTTCAAACTTTCCTCCTCCACAAGGTGTCGCATGACTGAACCTTGAATCCCCACTCACATTTTCAAAGGACCTTTGAAGCATAATTAGTTAGCTACCCTTGTTCCATGTCAATGGCTTTGTCAAACCTTGCACTAATCCTCTTCATGGACCAGACTCTAATGGTTGTAAAATTATTTTAAAATATCAGACCATTATTAATTGAGAACTTGCAAAAAAACATAATGATGATGTATATCTCTTGTTACAAGCAATAGTAAATCTCTTGTTATAAGCCTTCAAAACACAAAGCCCAAACTCTTCTTGAATGCAAAAGTATCTCAAAACATCTAAAAACACTTCCCTAGTTGGAAAGATCAACTAAGACTCTAGTGTAATATTACCATATGGTTGTTCAGTCCAAATTTTGCCATTCTTGTGCACCTTGTCCATGGTTGAGCTTCCATTTAGTAAATCCTCAAAAGTAAGCTCAGATACATCATGTATAAGGTCATCATCCCCCTTGTCTACCATAAAATCACCTAAAACATCATCATCCTCAAATGATTCTTCATCCTCCTTAGCAACAAACTATTCATCATCAACGCTTTCTTCAGCATCCCTATCATCACCACCAAAATCCAAACCTGGTAGTATTGATCTCCTTCCACTATCTTTTCCTACCTGCTCCTTAACCTTTTGGAACATAGTTGCTCTGCTTTTTAGCTGTGGTTTTAGGCACTCTAAAACCTATAAGCCTAACCTTTTTACCCCTCCCTTTCACTGCTGGTGATGTTGGATGTTAGTAAAGTGGTGATGTAGGCTGGGAAACATGAGGTGACGTTCCCTCGATTGGGGTGGGTTGTGAGGGGGTGGGCTGTTGTTGTTCTTGGGTAGGCTATGAGGGGGTGGGTTGTTGTTGTTCTTGGATGCGCTGTGAGGGGATAGGTTGTTTAGGGCCAACCTTTTTCTTGGACCTTGGTGTGAGTTTTTTCCTCTTGGGTGTTTGTGGCTTTGTTGCTGTGTTTTTTTTGGGTGTTGTTTTGTGGGCTGTTGTTCTTGGGTGGGCTCATTAGTAGGTTGAGCTCTTGGGCTGGACTGATGTTCATGGGAGGGCTGTGACGATGGATGTTGTTTAGAGGGTTGTGAGAGTTGTTCTTGGTTTTGAGGCTTAGGTTCTGGTTGAGAGGTGCTAGGGAGCACTCATCAACTTCTTAGGTTAATTATACTATCATGTACTCAACCTCATCATTGTCTACTAACAACACATGTCCCTCAATATCAACACATAAGCCCTTGGTGTATAATTGTTCTTCTTCCATTCTCCACTTCTCTTCCTCTTCCTTTTATTGTCTCCTCCTATAATTCTCCTCTCCCTCTGTAATATCTCCTGCACTGATCTCCTAACATTGTCAAGCTTTTCCCTCTCCTCCCGATCTTTCTTTGTAAGAACAGACCTAAAAAACTTGGCAAGGGTCTGCATTCTCCTCTACGTACCCATACCTCAATAGTATCCTTACTCAAGCCCCACATTCACATTTTTATCAAATCAGAATCAGTGTGCAACTCTATTTTCTTCTTAATCTTAGGGTTTTCAACTAGTTTACGAAAACAAACAAAAATTTACGAAAATAGGGGAACCAAAAAACTAATCTTTGAACTAACAAATTGGAAACCTTCAAAATGAGGAGCGACTAGATCTGCGTCAAGTTGAGGAGCGATGACTTGGTGGTTGATTGATGTTGAAAACCCTAGATCATGCCTTGGTTGGTTGGATAATCTTGAATCGGGTTGTGTATCAGGGGATTCAAACCCGAAACCAAACGAAGGTTGAAGATGAAGAAGGTTGAAGGTTGGCGTTCGCGTGGTGGTTCGTTGGCAGTTGAAGAAAAAGTTTGGTGATTGGCGGTCGCGTAGGCGTGGTTTAGGAGATCAGAAGACGGACAGGGGATTTAGGGTTTGAGAGGATGTGAGCCGAAGAGGGGATTTAGTGTTTTGAGAGGGTGTGAGGAGGGAGGAGGTCCGAAGAGCGGAGATAGAGGAGTGGGGGATGAGAGAGAAAATGCGAGAGGGCTTTTGTGTTTATGGTGAGCCGTGAGTTAATAAACCCATCCTTTGCGAATCGGGCTCATAGCCCCACACCCCCCCCCCCAATTAACGGATCCGGGCTCAGGTTTTTTTGTCCATTGATCCGGTTCTTTTACGAACTTGAGCGGATAGTTTTCGTACCCAAAAAATCGGATCGGTTGTTAAGTGGCACATAACGTTTTTTCATTAATGTACTAACAAGATTACATCCACATCAAACATAAAGTAAAGAGAAAGCACATAATTTGAAAAAAAAAAACAAGTCAAACAACCACATCTAACCCTAACATCCCACAACAACACAAAACACTATACATGCAACAATCAGATGAAGACTAAGCTTTAAAGCACTTTAGGTTGAAAAAAATTAACCAAGATTTTACCTTTTGAAGATTGAATCTTCGCTTTTAAATTTTGAAGTTTTTCGCAATTCCAGAAACTCGTGCTTTTTCTTCACTCTTTTCTTCAGATTATTGTACTTCAAAACAATCTCACCAAAAATACTTCCTAATAGGCACTAAATGAATGTAGAATTTTGTTCAAAGGCTCCAGTTTTAGAGTTCCATCGATGAACCAAATCTGAGGAGTTGAAGTTGAGGGGACGAATTTTTTTGGAAGTGGAGTGATGATGTCTAACCAGAAGTTAACATTACAGCACCACAAATTAATGACAATTTTGTAAATACTACTTAATGGAGCACTAACGTCTGTCAAGTGTAAGGGCATTTAATGCTAATAAATAGTAAATGAGGGCTACCAGGTGTATTTTCAAAAGTGCGAGGGTACCCCGTGAATTTCCTGAAAACTCGGGGATAATTGGTGAAAAACCGTAAATTCTTCTCTATGTCTCTACTGCATCTCCTAATTATCACTCCATTTTAAGTGCAATATGCACAATAATTATATATAGTTACAACTAATAAACAGCTTAATTTAAAATATAGCTATACAAGATTTTTTCAGAAGTGGTAAACTACTTAAGGAAATTAATATAACTGCCATTACATTAATTCCTAAAGTCAAATGTCCTGCTTCAGTAGGTGACTTTAGACCTATAGCTTGCTGTTCAGTGATTTACAAAACAATCACTAAGCTAATATGCTCAAGGCTCAGCCTGGTGCTTCCAGAGTTGGTGGCTCCCAATCAGGGTGCGTTCATAATTGGCAGGAATATTATAAGTAATATTCTCCTTTGTCAAGATTTGGTGAAGAGATTTGGAAAGCCTAGGAATCAAGTTAAAGGGATGCTAATGAAGGTTGATCTAAAAAAAGCTTACGATTCTATAGAATGGTGCTTTATGAGAGATCTATTGCAAGCTTTGAAGTTTCCTACACATTTCATCAAGTGTGTGATGGAATGCATTACCACACCTAAATTTACTTTACTCCTCAATGGGTCCACTGAAGGTTTTTTTGCTGCCAAGAGAGGACTCAGACAGGGGGACCCCATGTCTCCCCTAATCTTTGTGCTGTGTATGGATTATTTGACAAGGATTCTAAGCTATATAGGTGAGCTGAAAGAGTTCAAATACTTCACTGGATGGAAGGAGTTGAGAATAAATCATATGTGCTTTGCAGATGATTTGCTTCTCTTTTGTAAGGGAGAGGTTATGTCTGCATACTTATTACTCCAAGGTTTGAAGCTCTTTACAGAAACTTCTGGTCTCCAGGCAAACAGTAACAAATCAGCCATTTATAGCAATGCTATGGACATAAATGAAGTTTCAAGGATTGAACAATTTTCACAGTTCAAGCATAAACAGCTGTCCTTCAGATATCTTGGAGTTCCCATCAGCTCTAAGAGGTTAAAAGGTAGTGATTGTGATGCTCTAGTGGAGAAAATGACTAACAGAATTAGATGGTGGAGTACTAGAAATATCTCATTTGCTAGTAGGGCTCAGTTGATTAATTCTGTTTTAATTAGTATTCATAGCTATTGGGCTCAGATCTTTGTAATCCCTAGATCAGTCTTGGATGATGTCAATTCAATCTGTAGGAATTTCCTCTGGAGTGGTAAAGCAGTTGGGGAGAAAAATAGGAACTTTAAGTGGGCTGATGTTTGTGCTCATAAAAAGGTTGGGGGCATTGGTTTAAGGAATATAAAAGAGTGGAATAAGGCAGCTGTAGGGAAGTTGGTGTGGCATATAGGAAGCAAAAAAGATGAGCTTTGGGTGAAGTGGGTCCATGCTGTGTATGTAAAACAGAATAGTTGGTGGGAGTGGCAAGCACCACCAGGAGCTAGCTGGATAGTGAAGTTGTTATGCAAGACAAAAAATGATTTGAATCATATAGGGATGTCTCAGTGGAGCACTCAGCAAAAATATTCTATCAAGAAGGTTTACATGGAACTCATGGCAGGTAAACCTAATGTACAATGGGTTAATGTAATCTGGAACAGAATGAGTTTGCCTAAACATAAGTTCATAGCTTGGCTGGCCATCCAAGCTAGGTTGAAAACTAAGGACAAGCTCTATTCTCTCAATATAAGTCCAGATGACAGCTGTTGTTTGTGTGGAAATGCAACAGAAAGTCATGATCATTTGTTCTTTGACTGTGTATACAGTATGGAGTTGGTCCGGAAGCTTCTTATGTGGATAGGGGTTAATTTTGTTAATAGATCCATACAACAATGGATCAGATGGATAAGAAGCAACTATAGGGGCTCCAAGCTAAGAAGGAGTGTTTTGTGTACAGTGATTGCAGCTGCCATTTATCAGACCTGGAGGAGTAGGAATGCAGCCTACTGGCAGTTGAAAGTTTATAATGTTGATTACATACTTAAAGAAACCAAATATATTGTGAAGAGTAGAATCAATATGTGTAAAAAAACAAAATGGAGTAATGTAGATGTAAATTGGGTAGCAGATTTATAAGTTTGTTTGTACTTAGGCCAGGTGTGGCCTGTTTTGTTCTGTCCCCAATCTGGGGACTTAGATTGTACATGGTTTTTTTGGTTGATATACAATTTCTTACTTACCAAAAAAAAAAAATATAGCTACAACTAATAAATATTTATGTATATGCACAATAATGTATATGCAACTATCAACTCATAACATTTGAATATTCATAAATTTTAAATAATGACTAATGTTGACCTTTATAGACATGGTTAAATTATTATTTATTAATATGTTTATTTTCAATAATGTATATTTACCAAACATATCCATTTTATAAACAATAATAAGTAAGTTGAATAATGGATTATGCTCATGTATTTATTGGTCATTTTACACAATCAAACTACTTACCAAACACTTTTATACAAACAGTTAATACAATCAACTAGTCAGATCAGCTACTCAGATCAGCTAATACAATCAATTATCAACTATACATTAACTAGTTTTCCACCCGTGCAAAAATGCACAGGAAGTTTATTTTTTTGATTTAATTTTGTATATCAAATATGATATGTATATATATTATGCTATATATGGTAAAACACTGCAAGTCTGCATGTAGCATTTGTTGAAGAGGAAACACGAAAAAACCCTGTATCTCAACGAAGTGGATGAACAACACAAATGAATTATAATATCACAGTAATAATAAGAGTATTGTAAAAACATTTTGAACCACGTCTTTGTAATATACATTTGTGGTAACATTTGAGTTTTCACGTTCTTTATCAGCTATTAATGTTTTTCAAACCCTTTTTGCTACTAACTCTTGATACGACAATATATATTTAAAATTATATAATACTTCCCTTGAAATCATGGCGTATATAATTGTAAATATGTAATGAAATAGTATAAACATAAAAGTAGAGCAGGCAACCAAGTTGGGCTGATAATCAGTTCAGGTTAGGTTGGATTTGCGTTCGGGTTTACTAAACATTTAATAAACAAGTTGAAATACTCAACCCTGACCCGACCTATTTAATAACGAATTACCCGTTCAACCCATTTAATCATATTATTATACAAAAAATTAATTATTTACTTAAAAGTATATACGAGAGAGTTCACTGTTGAAAGTATGCATGTTTAATATTTCTTATAATAATTATGACCTATTTTAGCAATCTTTTCTTTTTTAACCAAATTTTAGATTTACCAATATATTTTTCGAAAATTTTCTACATATTCGTAAGTTAATAAAGTCAAAACATGTCAATTTCGAGTCGAAAATGTCAACCTCAACCTAACCTGTTTAATCAATGGGTTAGAAAATCGGTCAAAGTTCCAACCCTAACCCGCTTATTTTGGGTTAGGTTCGGGTCGTATTTCGTATTGAGTTAGCTTTTAACCCGTGCAAAAAATGCACGTAAGGTTTTATATAGATATGATTTGATCCCGTGCATAATATACGGATTGCATTTTGTTTATTAAGTAGTGTTTTTATTCAAATTTATTTAATTCTAAATTATTAGAATCCAAGTATTTAAAGTTGAAAGATTATAAAATGTAAAATTATATATCACGATATTTGTTACAGTTATGTAAAATGTTATAATTGTGTTATATAAATTGATAAATACATAAATTAAACAAAACACACATCAACATGCATAGAAAGTTTTTTGTTTTATAAATTTAATATTTTAGGAAGGTCTCATAAAATCATAGTTTGAATATTAGCTCGTGATTTTTATTTTTTATATCCATATCGTGTATTAAGAATACATTTCAACATCGATTTTAGACTTGTGCCGCTTGCACGGGAAGTTTTGTTTTAATAAATTTAAGATTTTATATTATCTCTCCTAAAATCATGGTGGAAGTATTTAACCCGTTAATCTATAAAAATGATAATATAAAAGTTAAGAATATAAAAAATAAAACATACATATAAGTTTGCAAAAGTAAATTTTAATTTGCTATTCCCATATACAGGTTTTCTAAAATATGAGTGGTCAGCTATAGGAAATCAATGGTTGAATTCGTGATTATTTACTTGTATAAAGAAAAAAAATTGTTCAATACTTTGAATTGGTATGAAATACTTTTGACATATTATTATCAATTTAAATGACTATAGTCAATGCTTACATACCTTAAGAACTCATGAGATAATTTGATCTACATGTGATTTAAAATTTATGATCTTGTATTGAGAGTATTAAATGTGGCTATGACATGTATGTTGTATAGTTATGATTTTTGTAAAATGGCCTTGATATCTGAAAATTTTGCTCAATACTTTTAAACTGACAATATGAAATACTTTTTTACATGTTTCCATCAATGATACTGATTATACAGTTCGTGCTTTTAGACTTCGAAAACTACATTATAATAATTTTATTTAAATTCTAAAACTAATAACTTGTGATTTAAATTTTAGAATCTTATATTAAGAATAATTAAAACTGGTATGTTGAATAGGTACAATTTTTGGGAGAAGTGTTTGTTGTTGTAATGTTTACTTGTGTTCAATCAATATTCTTGTATTGAAAATAATTAAAATTGCATTATGACCCGTACGTTGTACAATTATGGTTTAAAGATGTATGGATTATATTATACAATAAATTTCAACTACACGATTTTCATAACTCATATAAATATACTATCTAGTATTGCAAGTTGTTCTGATATAAACATATAATTTAATTTCCAGTTATTAAAAGATTTATGCATAATATGATGTAATTGATAATTTTAGCAAGAAATCGTTGTGATTTGATTGTGCATTATGACCCGTACGTTGTACAATTATGGTTTAAAGATGTATGGATTATATTATACAATAAATTTCAACTACACGATTTTCATAACTCATATAAATATACTATCTAGTATTGCAAGTTGTTCTGATATAAACATATAATTTAATTTCCAGTTATTAAAAGATTTATGCATAATATGATGTAATTGATAATTTTTAGCAAGAAATCGTTGTGATTTGATTGTGCTTCTTAATGGAGTTTTATTGAAAAACATGAAAAAAAAAATGGTGACATATGATTTTCGTTGTTAACAAATTTTGAAAAAAAATAGATAGATAACTGAGATCATTTCCCAAAAATAAAATTCAAAATCCTTTTTCAATTTTGAATTTCAAATTTTGACAATTGTGAAAATTACAGCTAAAAATAAAAATATTAGCTGGTGATTAAAATTTTATGATCTCGTATTTAGAATAATTCAAAATTGGCTTGCAACCCATGCGCTGAACTATGACTTATGCTCATGTTATATCCTTGTTATACTATACAATGTCATCAATGATCCTGGGGTATTTACTAACAATGTTATATGAAAAACCTTTAAGTGCTCGGCTGCTCGCAAAGGTAATACTCCTTGTTATATTGTACAATATATATTATGGTAATAACTAATAATCAAAGATGTAATATAATTTTAGAAATATTTTCATTTTTCTTTGCTCAATTTAATAGATATTTTTTTGAAAAATCCTTTCTTCTCTTCACATGGCTAAAATAATTTTTTCTTTTAGGTAAATATATAGACTACTCATACTTTTAAAATAATGTTTACTTGAAATGGTGACACTTTATTGTTTCAATACTTGAAAAAAAATATTTTCTAAACATTCCTTAAAAATAGTATAAATATCATAATTTCATTCTAAGTCATCATACAAATTTGGTTTGGTCAAATTGTCTATATATATTTGCCTATTACAATGTAGATTTCTTAGTTTCAATTTTTGTCATCTATTCCAGTTAATTCAATCGAAAGGTAAGACAAATGTTTCTCTTAAATGGACAGTTCAGCACATCCTTACTCTAGAAAGTTCTTTTTCATGTTTGCGGGATTTCTAAAGTTCATAACAATTGAGTTCAAGGAGCGCATGAATTAGCAACTTTTTATAAATGTAATCCTTAATTTTATCGTTTAGTAGTATAATTGTAGCCCTTGTAAAAAATATTGTCATCAGGCAACTTTAATTTGGTAATATATCTCAACAAAATGATAAGTTTTTGTGGCCATTTATTTTTGTTCTAAAGACGTAATAAGAAAAATAGATGGAAAAATATCAATTTGAGCAAGCTACTTATCAAAATTATCTTTTATAAGGTAGGTAGTGGTGTCAATCAAATTGAATTGGTATATATTATACCTTCTTTTATCTTTTCCCCATATTCTCACTTTGTTAGACTTTTCTCAAATATCACAATAGAATGAAATATGCAACACCAACTGACCAAGTGACCAACTCATTGTTATTTGTAAATACTTCGTTTTAACTTACAAAATTACAAACCTAATAATCATACCTTACTTGATTTTCATTCTCATCTAACTAAACCCACTCTATTCACCAAAACAACCCCCTGCTTTTTACTCTCAGTCCTCAACTCCTCACCACTTACCCCCAACCCCCTGCCTCCATCTGAACATCGTTTTAGGTAATGGTCTCTATGAATAGTGGTTTAGGGGTGGGTTTTATTCTGCCTTATGCTGTCCAAAATTCTTTTATGTTTAGAACGGAGGATCAATGCCTCTTGTTGTGAAGTAGGTTCCCTATCTTCCGCCATTGTTGTAGAAAAAACAGGAGATCTTGAATCAAAGTTTAATGAATCTAGTGTCGTTGTTGACAAATAATAAAGAGTATGGAAGAAGAAATTAAAGGGCTCAAGTTTAAAAATATAGAGAGCTTATACTAACAAATGAATGAAATGATGGCGGAGTTGTAGGAGATAAGTTTTGGAGTTTGAGAGGAATTTGAAAACATTGAATACATATAATTTATTTCATTTGAATAGCAGACATAATTTAAGCAAAGGTTTATACTTACCAAATTAATGTGATTATGATTGATTCAGAATCAATCTGTCCTTGATTTCTGAAAATGAAGCATCATGGAGTTTAATGCTAGAAGTGTCATATAACTTTTGAGGAACATTATGGAGACTACATTTAGCGGAATTAATATAAGCTTGACACGTAGGCAATTTTTTTCTATATATATACTAGCTTTTGACCCATGCATAATGCACGGGATATATTTTGTTTGATTAGTTTGTTTCCAGGATATATATTACATAATTAAAAAACTAAATACATAATTAGATTGTAGATCGAATAAACAATCCTTAATAAATAGATAATAACTCCTTAAAATTTCTTTATATAATTTAATATGAAATATGATAGTTTGCTTTTGATATTTAGCATTACATTATGGACCATGATCAGAACCAAAACACACCAAATATATTTATAGTAGACCTTCAAAACGACTCCAATGTATAATACTGACATGGACATTTAAAGAGCATAATAATTTTGACCGTTTATTTGCTAGAACTAAGCATTTGAATTATTAATGTGGCTATATATGATTCATATAAGATACATCAAATATATTAAACCAATATTGAATGAAATAAATAGTTAATGGTTATTTATAGCTTATTATATTCGTATAACAAATTCAGTTGTATTTTGCCAATATTTCTTCGTACAATGATATTATATACTTTAGACATGTTATCTTTTCACTATTTTTGATCCCTTAAGTTTGTCATTCCTAGCTGTATTTAATAACATAACCATCTCTTTTCACTCCATTAAGGACATGTTCTCTTCACCTAGACTTGTATGAATTAATTGAACTTCTTATGATCGATTGAAGATAAAACCCTGATTTCACTTTATTTTTTAAACTTGATTGGATTTGATCAACCTTGTTTATATAATTGATAACAATTTGAAACTTAATTTAAGATGCAAAGAACACACCCTAAAACACATATTCCATGTTTCATATTACCGATTGTAATCAAAATCTCATGTAGCTGCAAGATTAACATATAGACCAGGCTATAATTATTTATAATTAGATTGGATATTTTATTTAAAGCTAAAACAATTTTAGAAATAGAATTTTCTCGCATGATCTATCTTTTCACATGTTATTATATCATATAGATGTCTTTACAAACATCTTCACTGAGAAAATCATTTGCTTCATTTGATAGCTAGGTTATTCATTAACAGTTTGTTGATTCACCTTTAGCAAAAGTCTTGTATATTTCAACTCAATTTATGTTAATAGAGAAAAAAATCTATAATTATCGAATCAATTTACTAAAAAGGCTTTTAAAATAGGTTTTTATAAAAGATTTCAAGTATTTGAAAATAAATAGTAGCCCAAATAGATGTTGGGCCTAAAGTTAATAGTTTTAAAATCCAAGTACTTTGGTAACAAAATTTAAAAAGTGCTTTAAAGAAATCTAAAAAGGTTTAGAAAAAAAAGAAGAAAAAAAAAGATTTAAAGAATTTCAAAAACAAAAATTATAAAAAGAAAAGGAAAAAAAAAACTTGAACCCGGCGGCGCATCTTACACGATTGTTTGATGAAGTTTTGCTACTTTTGTTTTTACTTATTTTTTTTGTTATCTTTTAGTTATTTTACCTTCTATAATTATGAATTATGTATTATCAATTATGGGATAATTTATATCTTTTCCTAATCTTAGTTGGATAATCGTAGATATTAGTTAGATCTTAGCTAGATTATTAATTTATCTTTTTCCCTAAATTTATCTTTTAGTTCCCTAGTCCTATTACTATTCTACTTATCCAACTAGTATAAATAGGGGTCTCCACCCATCATATTTTTCAACACCAAATTTGAGTAATTATTAATTTTCAAGGTGCGTGTATTTGTAGATCTTTAATAATTGTTTTGCAAGTGTATTATCATGTTTTTAGGAAAATACTTTGGATTAAAATACATGTTTTCATGAGTTTTATTCTGAACTGCATATGTTATATATGAACATGTTTGAATGTTTACAAATTTTATTTAGGAACTTTGAATTATGTCTTTCGTTTAATATATTTATAGTTTGATCTTTGAATTTGTATTCAAATATTTTAGAAGGAGTTTGATCTTTTGATTTATGTTTAAATATTTAAAAAGGAGTGTTTTTGAACTATTATTATTTTTCAAAGGTTAACCCTTGATAAAGTTATTTTATTTATGCCTTTATATGGCTAAGTTTTAAGAATTATTATTCGTTTTAAAGGATGATTATTTCGGAAGGATTTTTATTAGTTATATGATCTTTTATGATCACAATTATAAAGAGGCAACATCTTGTTATTTATTAGCAAGAACGGTAGCCTTTATATTATTTACCCATGTACTTTTTGTATAAGTCATGTGGACAAGGTAGTTCCCCTCGTAATAGACTCAGTAAGGAATATTGAACTTGGGGGTGTGCACACTTTAGGCAAGGTACCTAGGCAAGGAAAATGAGTTTTTATTAAAGTTATATACTTTATGTTATACAAGTATTATCAAGTATCCAAAAAGGTTTTTCGAAATTAAACATTTAAAATGTTAAGTTTAATAAAGTGTTACATATTCCGCATATACATGTACTCAGTATTTTTACTAACACACTTTTATTTGTTTTGTTTTATGGCTTTGTCCCTGTGATGACACTATTTTAGCGAGCAGATTTTACAGGTTGATTTGATTCATACTTCATGTGGGGGAGCTAGTGAGGAATCATAATTATTAGTCAAGGAGTTGTTATTTTATTTTCTTTATTCCCATTGTTATATAGTTGTACACTAAAGTTTATATTAATAAAGAGAAGTTATTTAAGTTATTTCCGTTGCATTAGTTTAAGTTCGGTTAGTAGTTAGTATTAAAGCCTTTAACGTTATCAAACTTATCACGTGATGGTAATACTCTCAAGTTTTTCAAGGAGTTTTATATTAAAATAAGTTTTCCAAAAAAGACAATTTGGAGGTGTTACAATTTTTATAATTTTGACCTTAAATCGAGCCCTAGATAGCCAAATTACCCCCATAAACCTAGACTAGGCATTCAAACTGATATGTTTCCATGCACGCAAATCGAGGTAATGTTGGTTTTTTTTAAAAAAATTTACACATGCAAATTCTACACAGTCTATTAGGGGGTCAAATTTGGCCCTTAAGTGTAACGCCCCGACTCCTAAGCATCGATAATTCACTAATTAACTCTTACTTTGCAGCGGAAGACTTAACTTAGTCGGTGCGTTACTGCCGTACCTTCCTTTTGGAAAATACAAGGCAAGTAAGTTCGTTAAGAACGTAACTTAATAAATATTAAACTTAATAACTAACTTAGAAATGCGTAAATAACTAGGTGAAACATAATTAAGGTTCATAAACTAATGTTCTCAAGCTTAGAATACATATTAATAAGAGTTTGCATTATTTAAGTAGTAATTATTCCTCACTGCTACGCCATTCCGTCATCCCCGTCATTACCTAAACAGAAAAAAGCAAAACGTCATGAGCCGAGGCCCAGTAACATACTACTCTAACATCGTAAATTCATTTCAATTCATTTTAGTTGCAAACAGGAAGGAGAGAGAATAAAGTAAAAACATTTCATAAACATTTTATGTAAACATAAATTCATTATTATTCTTCATATCATAATCATCATCATAATTATCTTATTGGTACTTGGCGAGTATAACATACGGGACGTCTTCCCATCATCATTCATCATCATATCATAGGGCAATAGCCACCAGGGACAATGTCCCTAACCAGAAGGTGGCATAAAGCCATGCATAGTGCGTGCCACCAGGGAAATTGCCCCTAACCAGAAGGTGGCGTTTCCGCCATAGAATAGAACGGTACGTGCACGACCAACATAACATCGTACTGCCAAGAACCATCTTTCACTTTTATTTATCATGTTCCGTTTCTTTTTATTTATACATTATACTTCACAATCATCACGAAAATCATATTCTTTAATCTTTCGCAATTCATCGTAACGTCATGAAATATCAGGTTCATAAAAAGATTTCATATCCCGCAATCCATAAAAGCATATATTTTACATAAACATTATATAAAGATCGTAATAAAACATATATTTAGAAAGGGAATGCGGGTGTTAGCAGTAGACGTTACCTCAAATCCTGCTTAGTAACTTTGATAGTCGGGGGAGGCTTGTAATATCCCTTTTTCCTTAATCTAACCAATAATTGATAACGAGACAATTAATACTGTAATATTCCTCATTTATTACTATTATTTATAAGGTTGACTCGTTAACCAAATTAATAGTTGGACTATGTATATTCGTTTACTTACTAAACTTTATAAGTACCGTCTTATTACTTAAATTATTATTATTATTATTACATTAGCTTTTATAAAATAAAACTTGTCATATTAATAAATTAAGGTTAATAATATGAACTTAACAAAATAAAGATAAGATTACCTAGTATTATATTTGCTAAACTTGTTTCACCCAACTTGCCAATTAATTAAGCTAAGTCATTTTTACATTTAACATTGTAGTAAATTAGTAACTAGTTGTAATTTTACGTATTACTTCCAATAAATAAATGGGTAGTCAATAGGTACTAGTATCAACATTTCATAAACTTACGTGAATGTTTTTAGTAAAATATGGTTAGGTACATTAGGCCCAAAATCACTAATCAAGTTCAATTATTAAACAATATTAATACTTATCTAAACCTTAAGACTTATCTCCTATATATTTTTTTTATATGTCTTTGCCTACATTACTTATTGAGAAATTACATGAAGTCATATTATTATCATAACATCCTTCATTTAAAATAATCATTTTATTTTCGTACATCTAACTCACATTAGAACTTATTCTGATTATCAGTAAAGTATGCTTACCCATGATTTAGTGGATATGTATGAGTTACGAGTTTCCGCATGTATGTAAATTAAATCAAATTTATAGTAATTAATTATCTTGTTCACATGACAATAATTTAGATCAAGTTTTTATGACTAACGTTAGAGTTGAAGAATTAGAATAGTAATATATATGTGATTACTTTTAACAAGTTTGTACATGGATTTATGATTAATAGTTAGACCTTAAGATGCATTAGCTTATCTAGACTACATTTAATATGTTTGTCATATTTTAGGCCATATATCAATAATCAGGCTCATATATTAAATGAGCCCACAAATCATCATTAAACTAGCAGAATTATATCAAGAGAGAAATGAAAGGAAACAGAACATGGTTCATATACCTTGCGGCAGAGGGCGTGCGACAAGCCGTGCTTCGCCGGAAATTGAGAATGCAGCGCGGCACTGGCTGAGGGTCGAAGTGGCGGGGCCGCGAAGGTGGTTTCCTTCGTGGTGGAGGCTCGACGCAGGTGGGCCGAGGAGAGAGAAGGGAGTGCGTGAGAGGCGAGGGTGGGTCGTGGCAGCTATGGTATACGAAGTCACAAGTGGTGATGGTGGTGTTGTGGTGGTCGGCACAGGTGATGGTTGGTGTGCCGTCGCGACGGTGCGGCGCAGGTGGTCGAAGAGGGAGAAGGGTGCTGCGAGAGAAACGAAGTGCGAGGTTGACGGTTGCTGGGTAGGTGGAGGTCCGTGGTGTTCGGTGGTTGGCTGGGTAGTGCGGCAGAAGTGGGTGGCGAAGTGGTGGTGCGGTGGTGGTCCCCAAAAACAGAGGAGGAAGCAAGCAGTGGGTTAATTTTTTTGTATTAGTTTTGGCTTAATATTAACTCCAAAATTTCTGATTTTCGGTTTTGTTTTGTGTTGGCAAAACTTGGGAATCAATCGGTATTTATAGAACTTGTTGGAGGTTGCCATTGCCTTGCTGTTCAGTTTATAATTCAAAGCTTATGAACTTTGGTCAAGTTTCATTAATGAAGGAAGATTGAGAATTCAAAGTTTGGGGCTTCTTCCAGATTTTGTGAGATTTGTAGAAATTTTATTGACTAATGAAGAAAATTTCTGACATGGGTGTTGAAATGTAATGGTGAATTTTGATTTCATGTGTGAACATGAAGATATGTCGAGAAAGAAGGAAATTGGAGGGAGGAAGAAGATAGGCTAGAGTGCTAGACTCATAGGGACATTTTTGTATTTCTATTTTTACTTAAGTATAGTACTTGTTTTATTGTCCACAAGTTAGATTAAATAAAGGAAACTTAAAATAGCTTATTATACATTTTAATATCTATAATTCTTGTTTTTGTTAGTTTGAAATATTTATATTATAATTATCCGATAATTAGTATTACTTAAATACGGGATATTACATCCTCACCCCCTTAGAAAAAGTTTCGTCCTCGAAACTTACTAAGTCAAAATAAGGTCATGCAATGCATATCAAAAATCATTATGAAAGTAAAACATATTCATACTTTAGATAACATATGCAGATCAAACATGATAAACATACATAATAATCTAAGCAAATAGATGAGGGTATTTCGCTTTTATTTGATCTTCAACTTCCCAAGTTGCTTCAGTCGACGAATGGTTGGCCCATAAAACTTTTACCATGGGAATTACTTTGTTTCTGAGCTGCTTTTCCTTACGGTCAAGAATTTCAATCGGTTTTTCTTCGTAAGTCAAGTCGTTTCTCAGTTGTAAAGGTTCATGCCTAATCACATGGCTTGGATCAGGTATGTACTTTCTTAACATCGATATATGGAAGACATTATGCACCTTATCTAGGTCTGTCGGTAGTGCCAGTCGATAAGCCACGTCATTCACTCGCTCGAGAATCTCATATGGACCGATATATCTTGGACTAAGCTTACCAGATTGACCAAATCGCATACACCTTTAGTGGTGAGACTTTCAGAAAAACATGATCACCCACTATGAACTCTAGTGGTCTCCTTCGTCGGTCTGCATAGCTCTTTGTCGATTCTGCGCAGTCTTGATCCTGGTCTGAATTAATCGTACTTTTTCTGTCGTTTCTTGTATCAAGTCGGGTCCGATCATTCGAGCTTCGTCAATATCACTCCAACAAAGGGGTGTTCTACATCTTCTTCCATAGAGTGCTTCATAAGGGGCCATTTTGATGCTAGCTTGGTAGCTGTTATTGTAAGAAAATTCTACCAGTGGCAAGTACTTCTCCCAACTTCCTTGAAATCTAACATGCATGCTCTTAACATATCTTCCAGGGTCTGATCGTCCGTTCGTCTGACCATCAGTTGCTGGGTGGAAGGCTGTACTGAAGTCGAGTCTAGTGCCAAGAGCTTTTTGCAATTCTTTCCAAAACTTTGCCTGGAATCTTGAGTCTCGATCAGATACGATTGAACTCGGAACTCCATGTAGCCTGACAATTGTGTTCATATACAACTCAGCTAGCTTGTCTAAGCTCCAATTATTTCTTATAGCCAAGAAATGCGCGGATTTCGTCAATCTATCCACAATCACCCAGATAGAGTTCATGCCTCGAGTTGACGGTGGTAGTCCCATTATGAAATCCATCGAGATCGAATCCCACTTCCAAGTAGGGATACTCAAAGGTTGTAGGAGCCCTGCAGGTCTTTGGTGCTCTATCTTGACCTTTTGACAAGTCAAGCATCTTGCCACAAATTCAGCGACTTCTTGCTTCATGTTGCTCCACCAGAATGTCTGTTTCAAATCTTTGTATAACTTGTTTCCTCCAGGGTGGATTGAGAAAGGACTATTATGAGCTTCTTCTAAAATCCTCTTCTTTATGTCTCCTTATTGGGGACACATAACCTTCCTTGAAATCTCAAAGTACCATCCTCTTGGATCACAAATCCTGGCGACTTCCCTTTTTCACATCATTCTTTATTTTCTCTAACTCTGGGTCTTCACCTTGTGCCTCCTTTATGTCTGCCAACAGGGTTGGCCTTAACTCCAATGCATTCAAGTATGCACCTTCTTTTCTCTGAATGATCTCTACTTTCATTTTCCAAAGATCATCTTTTATAGCTTTTGGTAGGGTCAAGGTTGTGTTTAGGTGAGCTTTTCGACTTAGGGCATCAGCTACAACATTTGCTTTTCCAGGATGATATTGAATGTCAAGGTCGTAGTCTTTTAGGAGTTCTAGCCACCTACGTTGTCTTAAGTTCAACTCTTTTTGGGTAAAGATGTATTTGAGGCTTTTATGGTCGGTAAAGATTTTGCACGGAACACCATACAAATAGTGTCGCCAGATTTTCAGGGCAAATACGACAGCGGCTAGTTCAAGATCATGGGTTGGGTAATTTTGTTCTGCGGTTTGAGTTGTCGAGAAGCATATGCTATAACCTTCTCGTTTTGCATCAGCACGCATCCTAATCCATGCTTGGAGGCATCACTATACACTACAAAGCCATCTGTACCAGAAGGAAGGGTTAGAATTGGGGCAGAGGTAAGGCGTTTCTTTAACTCCTGAAAAGCTTCTTCACATTCATCGCTCCATTCAAACTTGACCGACTTCTTCACCAATCGCGTTATAGGCATAGCTATCTTTGAGAAGTCTTGGACGAATCTTCGGTAGTATCCAGCTAAACCCATAAAACTTCGAATTTCGGGGACATTGGTGGGTCTAGGCCACTCCATTATGGCTTTTATTTTCTGAGGATCAACGGAGACTCCATTCTCAGAAATGATGTGCCCTAGAAAGGCAACTTCTTTCAACCAAAATTCACATTTCTTCAGCTTCGCATACAACTTTCTTTCTCTTAGTATTTCCAACACCTTTCTCAAGTGTTCTTCGTGCTCACTTGAGTTTCTTGAAAATACCAAGATATCATCGATGAATACAACAACGAATTTATCAAGGTAGGGCTTGAAAACTCGGTTCATCAAGTCCATGAAAACGGCTGGGGCATTGGTTAACCCAAAGGGCATCACCGTGAATTCATAATGGCCGTATCGAGTTCTGAAGGCGGTTTTTGAGATATCTTCTGGCTTAATCGAAGTTGATGATATCCAGACCTCAAATCTATCTTGGAGAAAATGGTTGCACCTCGCAGCTGATCGAAAAGATCGTCGATGCGGGGTAAGGGATATCTATTTTTGATGGTAATCTTATTTAACTCTCGATAATCGATGCACAACCTCATACTTCCATCTTTCTTCTTTACAAACAAGACTGGTGCACCCCAGGGTGAAACACTGGGTCGGATGTACCCTTTCTCGAGATTCATCAGTTGCTTCTTCAATTCTTGCAGTTCAGCTGGTGCCATTCTATATGGTGCCTTCGAGATAGGGGCAGCTCCCGGAATAAGGTCGATGCTAAAGTCTATTTCTCTTTGCGGAGGCATACCAGGTATGTCTTCTGGAAACACGTCAGGGTACTCTTTTACTATAGGGATGTCGGACAAAGAGACTTCAGGTTTTGCTAGGTCTATTACATTGCAAAGGTATCCGTAACAACCCTTCGCAAGTAGTTTGAATACTTTTGAGGTTGAGATGATACGGGGTTTGACTTTTCTTCTTCGATAAGACACCTTGCATCCATCAGGTCTTCTAAGGGTTATCTCATGGTTAAGGCAATTAATGTCGGCTTGGTACTTGGATAACCAATCCATTCCCAATATCACATCAAAGTCGGTTAATTCAAATTGAACTAGGTCAACTAGGAACTCATAGCCTCCTATAAGGATAGGGCAGTTTCTATACATGACATCACATGAGATAGATTCACCATTTGGGATGGAAACTGACATGGCAGAGAATTTAGGGCATGGTTTTGCATTCAAAGTTCTAGAAAATGCAGTAGATATAAATGAATGTGAAGCTCCAGAATCAAAAAGAACACAACCGGGTATAGAGTGGACAGGAAAGTACCAGTGATGACGGTATCATCAGCTTCAGCTTCTTCTCTTTGCATCATGAACACTCTCCCAGCTTGTGGAGGTCCTCTCGGAGGATTACGATTGTTGTTCGCATTGCCGCTATAAGTGGAGTTCTGTCCATTCCCTTGATTCTTTTAAGCCATGGTTGTTCACGTTGTGGCCTCGTTGTTCTTGAACAGGACAATCTTTCACTATATGGCCTTGTTTACCACATCGATAACATTGGTCGTGCCTTTACGACAGTCCCTTGCCCAATGGCCTTGCTTGTTACACTTGTTGCACCGAGGAACTTGTCTTTGATTACGATTCTCCTCCAGTAACCAGTATTCAACTTCTTGTGGAAAATGTTGCTTGATTGGCCTTCTTGAGGTTTTCCTTTCCTCTTACCATTCTCAAACACCTCCTTTCTAAGTTCGTCTTGCGTTCGACATTGATGGCCCTATCATACAATTCCTGATAGGATTTGCTCATATGTGCTGCTAGTTTCTCCTGAAGGTCAACGTTTAGACCTCCTTCGAAACGATTCATTCTTGCGATCAGTGGAAACCAAGTCTGGAGCGAATCGAGCAAGTTCATTGAATTTCACCGCGTACTCCAAGCTGTCATATTCCTTGTTTTAGATGAATAAATCCGACTCCATTTGGAGTTGCAATGACTGAGGATAAAACTGGTTGCGCATGGCCTCCTTTAGATGTTCCCATCCGAATCCAGGTTGCTGTTGCATTTCCTTGGCAGTTTTCCACCAAGAGATCGGCTTGTCCTTTCAGATAAAAGACTGCAAAGTTAACTTTCCACTTATCGGGCACTGGGTAGCATCGAACAATTTTTCCATGCCGTTGAGCCATTCTTCAAACTCAGTGGGGTCTGGCTTTCCATCATAAGTTGGGGGCTTATGAGCCGAAACCTCTTGAACATGTTTGAGCACTCTTCTTGTTCAGTCCTAGGCCTTTGTCGATTTCCTTGTAAAAGCTCCATCATCATCAGCCTCATTAAATCCATTCGGTTATCACTAGCATCTCCGGTGGCATCTCCAAAAACAGGGTCGCACGCAATGCGTCAATCCTTGCCCTCATTTCTTCGAACGTGACCTCGGATTCGTGGTTTGCATTTCCCCCATTAATAGGGTCACTTTCACTTGAGGCCATTGTCTAACACATAAAACATTTTACGTTTATGACATACTCATTTGCCAGCAACATACTTTGTCAACAGCGTTAAAGTAGTGTAAAAGTTTCCCATTCCCGTCCTATCACTCACACTCATATTCATTATTGATTTCCTTATTTATCTACAACCATTTTATTTTTATTTATTTATTTATTTTATCATCTCATGTTAGCTAAAGATTTATCCTAAACAATTTTAGTTCTTAATTGAAATACGTAAAACCTTAAAGGTTTTACTAAAGGTTTCAGAATCATTGGCTCTGATACCATTCTGTAACGCCCCGACTCCTAAGCATCGATAATTCACTAATTAACTCTTACTTTGCAGCGGAAGACTTAACTTAGTCGGTGCGTTACTGCCGTACCTTCCTTTTGGAAAATACAAGGCAACGTAAGTTCGTTAAAGAACGTAACTTTATAAATATTAAACTTATAATAACTTAGAAATGCGTAAATAACTAGGTGAAACATAATTAAGGTTCATAAACTAATGTTCTCAAGCTTAGAATACATATTAATAAGATGTTGATATTATTAAGTAGTAATTATTCCTCACTGCTACGCCATTCCGTCATCCCCGTCATTACCTAAAACAGAAAAGCAAAACGTCATGAGCCGAGGCCAGTAACATACTACTCTAACATCGTAAATTCATTTCAATTCATTTTAGTTGCAAACAGTGACGGAGGAGAGAGAATAAAGTAAAAACATTTCATAAACATTTTATGTAAACATAAATTCATTATTATCTTCATATCATAATCATCATCATAATTATCTTATTGGTAACTTGGCGAGTATAACATACAGGGACGTCTTTCATCATCATCATCATCATCATAATCATAGGGCAATAGCCACCAGGGACAATGTCCCTAACCAGAAGGTGGCATAAAGCCATGCATAGTGCGGTGCCACCAGGGACAATTGCCCCTAACCAGAAGGTGGCGTTTCCGCCATAGAATAGAACGGTACGTGCACGACCAACATAACATCGTACTGCCAAGAACCATCTTTCACTTTTTTTATCATGTTCCTTTCTTTTTATTTATACATTATACTTCACAATCATCATGAAATCATATTCTTTAATCTTTCGCAATCATCGTAACGTCATGAAATATCATGTTCATAAAAAGATTTCATATCCCGCAATCCATAAAAGCATATATTTAACATAAACATTATATAAAGATCGTAATAAAACATATATTTAGAAAGGGAATGCGGGTGTTAGCAGTAGACGTTACCTCAAATCCTGCTTAGTAACTTTGATAGTCGGGGGAGGCTTGTAATATCCCTTTTTCCTTAATCTAACCAATAATTGATAACGAGACGATTAATATTGTAATATTCCTCATTTATTATATTATTTATAAGGTTGACTCGTTAACCAAATTAATAGTTGGAACTATGTATATTCGTTTACTTACTAAACTTTATAAGTACCGTCTTATTACTTAAATTATTATTATTATTATTACATTAGCTTTTATAAAATAAAACTTGTCATATTAATAAATTAAGGTTAATAATATGAACTTAATAAAATAAAGGATAAGATTACCTAGTATTATATTTGCTAAACTTGTTTCACCCAACTTGCCAATTAATTAAGCTAAGTCATTTTACATTTAACATTGTAGTAAATTAGTAACTAGTTGTAATTTTACGTATTACTTCCAATAATATAAATGGGTAGTCAATAGGTACTAGTATCAACATTTCATAAACTTACGTGAATTGTTTTTAGTAAAATATGGTTAGGTACATTAGGCCCAAAATCACTAATCAAGTTCAATTATTAAACAATATTAATAATTATCTAACCTTAAGACTTATCTCCTATATATTTTTTTTAATGTCTTTGCCTACATTACTTATTGAGAAATTACATGAAGTCATATTTATTATCATAACCTCCTTCATTTAAAATAATCATTTTATTTTCGTACATCTAACTCACATTAGAACTTATTTGATTATCAGTAAAGTATGCTTACCCATGATTTAGTGGATATGTATGAGTTACGAGTTTCCGCATGTATGTAAATTAAATCAAATTTTATAGTAATTAATTTATCTTGTTCACATGACAATAATTTAGATCAAGTTTTTATGACTAACGTTAGAGTTGAAGAATTAGAATAGTAATATATATAGGTTGATTACTTTTAACAAGTTTGTACATGGATTTATGATATAATAGTTAGACCTTAAGATGCATTAGCTTATCTAGACTACATCTTAATATGTTTGTCATATTTTAGGCCCATATATCAATAATCAGGCTCATATATTAAATGAGCCCACAAATCATCATTAAACTAGCAGAATTATATCAAGAGAGAAATGAAAGGAAACAGAACATGGTTCATATACCTTGCGGCAGAGGGCGTGCGACAGCCGTGCTTCGCCGGAAATTGAGAATGCAGCGCGGCACTGGCTGAGGGTCGAAGTGGCGGGGCCGCGAAGGTGGTTTCCTTCGTGGTGGAGGCTCGACGCAGGTGGGCCGAGGAGAGAGAAGGGAGTGCGTGAGAGGCGAGGGTGGGTCGTGGCAGCTATGGTATACGAAGTCACAAGTGGTGATGGTGGTGTTGTGGTGGTGCGGCACAGGTGATGGTTGGTGGTGCCGTCGCGACGGTGCGGCGCAGGTGGTCGAAGAGGGAGAAGGGTGCTGCGAGAGAAACGAAGTGCGAGGTTGAACGGTTGCTGGGTAGGTGGAGGTCCGTGGGTGTTCGGTGGTTGGCTGGGTAGTGGCGGCAGACGTGGGTGGCGAAGTGGTGGTGCGGTGGTGGTCGCCCAAAAACAGAGGAGGAAGCAAGCAGTGGGTTAATTTTTTTGTATTAGTTTTGGCTTAATATTAACTCCAAAATTTCTGATTTTCGGTTTTGTTTTGTGTTGGCAAAACTTGGGAATCAATCGGTATTTATAGAACTTGTTGGAGGTTGCCATTGCCTTGCTGTTCAGTTTATAATTCAAAGCTTATGAACTTTGGTCAAGTTTCATTAATGAAGGAAGATTGAGAATTCAAAGTTTGGGGCTTCTTCCAGATTTTGTGAGATATTGTAGAAAATTTTATTGACTAATGAAGAAAATTTCTGACATGGGTGTTGAAATGTAATGGTGAATATTTGATTTCATGTGTGAACATGAAGATATGTCGAGAAAGAAGGAAATTGGAGGGAGGAAGAAGATAGGCTAGAGTGCTAGACTCATAGGGACATTTTTGTACTTTCTATTTTTACTTAAGTATAAGTACTTGTTTTATTGTCCACAAGTTAGATTAAATAAAGGAAACTTAAAATAACTTATTATACATTTTAATATCTATAATTCTTGTTTTTTGTTAGTTTGGAAATATTTAATTTATAATTAATCCGATAATTAGTATTACTTAAATACGGGATATTACATTAAGGGTTCAACTGGAGGTCGAAATTGTTGCCAAACAATCGAAACACTTCGAGTCACGTGTCGGCAAACATCTCAACTTGCGATTTAGAAAATGTAGGTTTGCATTGCTACAAAAACTACTCAGTCTAGGGCTTAGGAGGGCAATTTTGCTCTTAAGGGCTCAATTTGAGCCCAGAATTGACAAAAAATTACCAAATATTCCTCGATTTTCGTGTTGGAAACTGTCTCAATTTACGTTTCAAAAACTTCTTGATTGTATTGCTAGAAAAACTGTTCAGCCTAGAGCTTAGGGTGCAATTTTGCTCTTGAGGGTTCGATTAGAGGTCAAATTGTCAAAAAATAATCAAAACGTATTGCGTATCGAAACCCGTCTTGGTTTACGTGCTAGACTAATAAATGTCAAAACTAACGACAACTTAATAGACTTCATTAAATAGGATACATAATTAATATTAATAGATGTTCGAGGCTACTAGGTATAAAAATTTTAAAAAAGTGCAAACATGTAGAAAACTTAAAAGTTGGGGACTACCATGTAGAATTTACCTTTATTAAAAAAGAAAAGGAAAGTGGTGTTCTAGCTCCATATAAATGCCTCCAAGATCGACCGCAAATGAAAAGAGTTTGGACATTTCGTGAGACCAAAATTGTAGATTTCCATAGCATTTGTAGGGCTTTCGATTATCTATGTAGTTTTGCTGAAGCAACCTGATTGTATCCAACTTATATTATCACGAAATCTCCCAACTTGGTAAGAATCATTGGTAACCTCGAGGTTAACCTTGCTCACTCTCTAGCCACTTTCATCTCAATAGCAAAGTAATAAACTTCTTCATGGTCAAAAAATAATCAATAAGGAAATCTCTCAATTTGGTAAGAATCATTGGTAACTTCGAGGTTCACCTTGCTCACTCTCTAGCCACTTCCATCTCAATAACAAAGTACTAAACTTTTTCATGGTCTAAAAATAATCAATAAGAACTATTTCAAGAATGTCACTCGCATCATTCAAATGACCATCATGAAGTTTTAGTGTTGCACTCAACAACATAAGTTGTGTTAAATCGCGTGCGTAAATAATTACACGTTCCAAAAATCATTTAAAAAATGAAACACCTCTAGCTTCAAAAGCATAGGTCATTTGAGAAAGTCGATCATAATTCCCGTCATTAATATTTATTTTAGTAGTTACGAATTACAATAGAACGATCGGGCCTAGCAAGACATTCATGAGCTGCAAATCCACAGTTTTGCCTATCCACACGCACAAGTTGCACCCCAGACAGAATTGTCAACAACAAACTTACCTATCATCTTGTAAGTGAGATCACACTCTGTACTTGGCTACCTCGGGTTGTCTTATAAGAGGTATTGTGTCAATTTTTGTTCCTCCACTAGAACCATAATCTCGGCGCAGATGATGTTAATGACATCCATGTTTTTAGGTGGCACCTCTTCTAACATAGTAGTTGCAAATCAAGCACTACACTGTAATCACATAGTAATTAATATCCTCATATCATGTATGTGGGAGTACATAAATTTGAGTTTTGGACATTGCAAATGAAATTGTGTAAGATGCTCCTTATATAGAACACGTATAGACTCACTTAAATACTCCCTCCGTCTTTTATTAATTTACCCCTTTTGACTTTTGACACTATTCACATACATGACTTTGACTATCTTTTGTAATTTGTATTTAAGGAAAAATATAATCATGTGAGATCTTGTTGGATTCGTCTCAATGTGTATTATCCAAATATCAACTTTTTGTAATTTTTGCTTATCGAAAATTAGAGATATTAAGGTTCAAATTAGTATCTCGACAAATGTGCCCCAAAGAAAGGGGTAAACTAATAAAAGACGGAGGGAGTAACTAGCAATAAATCACTAAAGACGTGAATTCTCCTTACTCTTTGATGCACAATATACAAATAACTCCCTCTGTTCATATTCAGTTGTTTCACTTTAACTTCTACATTATTAACAGTTAAAATTACACACCAACCAATATAAAATTAAAAATTATGACAACTAAATAAAAACTAGTCCACTTTTGTCCTCCCAATCATAAAAAAAAAATTAAAAAAAATGACAAAGTAGGACAATGATTTGTTGTATGATTAACACAAAACCCTGTTAGTATTCTCACCAACATGAGTACAAACATTTCATATTTTAATTTCCATACCATGGGGTCCATTCCACAATTCAAGGAATATTTTTATTAAATTACCCCCAATCCAAAAAAAAAAAACAAATAATTTTATTTGTGGCCCAATCCAAACAAATAATTTAATCAAATCAAGCATCTACTATAAAAATTACAGTCTAATCTTTTCGTTTCTTTTCCAACGAGTTCCTACTTCCTACTATTTGCATTGACCCAAACCCCCACAAAAAACTCACAAACAAACAAACCTTTCTCTCTCCTCCCACAACTCACATACCACAGTTCTTTGGAAAATTTTGCAAAAATAATTTTTGGGACCCAAAAAAAGAAAGAAAAAAATTAGAGCTTTGATGGCTTCGAAAGATAAGAAACCTGTGAGATCTACTAGCGCTGGAAGTCGTCCGGCTGGTGGGATTCGAACCCTCGCCGACTTGAATCGCCGCTCAAGTCCTGACTCTGATAGTGACTCTGATAACGCACCTCAAGAGTATTACACTGGTGGAGAGAAAAGGTTTCATCTTCTTGATTTTTCGTTTTATTGTTGTTTTTTTCTATTTGTACCCAGTTGATAATTTGTTGATAGTAGTAGATTTTGGATGATTTATAGTGTAATTTGGGGTAAAAAAGAATTGCCCTTGTTTTGGTTTGATGGTTTTTTGTGCAATTTTTGTGTTGTTAGGTTTTTTTTTTGTAGGAGTGTGTTTTTGTTTGATTTTGGGTGGTTTAAGTATTTTGTGTTTTTTGTTTGATTTGTGATATAATTTAGTTTTTTCTTTTTGTGCTTGTTTGTTTTGAAGATCTTCTCTTTTTGTTGATTTTATGTGAGATTGTAATTTTTATGATTTGATTGTGATATTCTATAGTTGAATGTACTTAGTTTTAAGAAATTGTGGCATCTATGCTCATCTTCCCTGTGAAAGTTGCTGTCAAGCTGAAATTTTTGATATGTTTTTGTTTGATTTCAGACCTCTAAGGCTCTAAGAGCTGCCCTTGTTAATTTTGTGTGGAACTTTTTAATTTTTGTTAATAATTGGGATTTTTTTTCTGTACTTAATTGTTTGAAATAAGCCTTTTCCGGATATTTTGTTAACTAATTGGATTTCTGATATTCAATGCCTGTTTGTGTTTAGAACTGACCTTTCTTTGCTGCTGCATAGAAGGACTTGTTTTCGAATAGTTGTGGTATATACAGTCGAGTGACTGATCAAGAGGGTCTCCTTTCCTATATGCTTGACTTTTACAGCACATGTTAAAAGATCTTTTTCTCGGGGTTTCGAGTAGTCGGATGTTATTAAGTGCTGCTCGTCATGAGTTCATATTTTTTTGATATGGCAACATCTTTGTTGTCATTGTCGATTATTGGAAATATGTGACAATTAATAATAAAGTTTGTGGACTAGCTTACTAAGTGTGGAAAATTAAACATTTTTCTGCGGATAGGGAGTGCTAATTAGCAGTCTAATACCAGAGAAACTTGGGGATTGAAATGGATGAAAGATCATTAATTTTGAGATCTGATGGTGGTGACGATTGGGATGATTGTTTATGATGATGAGTTGTTTAATAATGTGGGTGGAATATTGATTATGCATTTGGGTGGTGCTAACATGAATGTTTGAGGGAAGTCAATCTATTGACGGGTAGTCATAATATTTCTAGTAGCATGTTTATTCTCGGCATATGATGATTGGGAAATGTTTTCTCCGTAGCTAATGATACTTTCTTTAAGATATATGAATAGGAGTGTCTCCCTTAAATAAGTCATTATTCCTTTGCTAGCTACTAACCAGACATGCAAAGGCATTGTACCGGATATTTGGAATGAAAATTGGAAAATTGGCTCGGGGACAATAGATATTTTGTGACTTGTGTCAACTCCCTCTATATCTCAAGTTATTAATTGCTCTTTGGCTTGCCAAAACTTTAATCCATGTATAAGGTGTGGGGTATTGTATTTGATTAGTAAGCTGGCTGTCAAATGAATCCTCATTGTTGTCAAATGCATGGGCCATGGGAGTTATAAGCTTGTGTGCTGGAGTTCAAAGAGTTTGTGAAGCCGGTGATGAGAATTGATCTCTTACCACATAATGACAGTGTCTTTGGTGAGGGAAAGAGAGAGTTGGGGACAGGAGTCAGAGAAAGAAAATGGATTATACCACAAGAGTATTAGCTTTATTTGAAGTTTCATGTATGCCATGGTGAGCATTTCTTCCATTTGGAGATTTGATCATATATTCACTTTTCATTTAATTTCTGATATTTGTTCTTTCTTGAGTTGACTGCATCTGCTGCGCTGTATCAGGACAGGGTAAGTCGTAAGTCTTGTGGTTGTAGATAAACAGAAATATATATCGAGATATGCTATCTGATTTTTACTTCAATCTACTTGTATTCCACCTTTTCATCAATTATAGCTTCAGCTAAGTGTTAACTTATGAGGTATACTACCAAATAGAGCTTACCTATGGATCTTGGCTTCCTCCAACGAGCTAGTTCATTTATTCAGGATTATACTACAAGATGTCAGGATTCAGGAATGTCCTTATATCCCTAACTTAGATGACATGTAAAATGTTCAAGGTATGTTAGATACTTAGATGGACCATGTTTAGATTTATGTATAGATCCGTAACTCTTACGATCAGTTTGGTGGGTGGTAATAGATGACCAAAATAGTAACAAATTTGAGTGTAATTTTGTAAAAGATGCTCTATGTCAATATCCATAATAATGCTTGGCCACTACAAACATCTCTTTCTTCTCAATATTTCATCCCATGTTTTGAAATGGAGTTTCATTAACCTGGACACAAGCATGGGGTTTTTCATACAAAATCACACTAGAATACATTATCATACCATCATTTTACTGCCTACCAAATAGGTTGTTAGTACTTAATACCTCGTGTTGACAGGAGTCACTAAACAAACGCTAGAGACAACCTGAATATGATTTAGGAGAGGAAAACAACTTTCAGACATCTATGATACTAACAGAGTAACAGGCAACTAATTTGCATATCTAGAATAAACTCCTGAGATCTGTGCACAAATTATTTGTCACTTATACATGCCTCGTCTTTGACTGCTAATATAAAATGTGATGATCAACGATTTGAAAGATATATATGGAACTAGAAATACTTTTGCTGAAAATAGTTTGCAACTATAATTGTATGTTTTCGGACCCCAAAAGAGTAGCAAAGAAAGGGCTTGATAGTACGAATATCGGAGCATCAATTAGCGAAAGATGGTGTGCACATACTTTTGATACGAGTGAGCTAGCTCTGCTGGTCTGTTATCTGTGATGATTATTGGTTGGTTACCTTGGAGACAGTGATGGAAAGTGCTTTTTCGCCCAATTGATGAGCTGGGCTGTTCCCCCCCCCCCTCCTTTCTAGCTTTAGTCTTGTCGATCACGCATCACTTATTAGAACCGTGGATTTGATTGATGTTGTGTTTGCAACGAGGTCTGTGTGTAAATCCTTTCATCTGGAGAGGTTGCATGAATTTTGCTAAATGCTTGAAATTGCACATTTTCAGTGGAATGCTGGTCCAAGGCCCATCCAAAACTAATGATGTGGATGAGATCTTTAACCAAGCGAGGCAAGTAGGTGCTGTTGAAGGGCCTCTTGAGAACCTGCACCCTTCTGGCTCAAGAAGCTTCACTGGTACTGGAAGAACGCTTGCTTCTGGAGAGGCAGTAGCTGCAGCCTCCCAGCCACCGGAGGCGGTTGTTCACAACATCGTTTTCTGGCAGAATGGATTCACCGTAAATGATGGTCCACTTCGGAGTATGGATGACCCTGAAAATGCATCTTTTTTAGAGGTACAGAATCAGATTCAGTTGCCAAGTCAAATACATGCTTGAATTAAGCAAGGACCAAAGATCCTGGTGTTTTGTTCTTTTGATACTTAACTTACAGTATGCTGTACCCTAATGCAGAGCATCAGAAAATCTGAGTGCCCGAAAGAGCTTGAACCTGCTGATCACAGGTCTTCAGTGTCTGTCAATCTCACCAGAAGGGATGGAAACTGTCCTGTGAGTGCTTCTACAAACCTTATTTCTTTCACCAAGGTCTTGTTCTCTTCAACTGAACTAATAAATACTACTATTATTTAGTAGAAAAAAGTTTGAATAAGTGAAAATTTTATATAATCGGTGGATCTTAATTTTAATCAATAAGATTTGTTTTATTCAGTTGGAATCAATTTTATTGAACAAATGCAACACTGAAGCATAAAATCAGTTTTTGAATCAATAAAAATAATTCGGCTAAGATAAAATCAGGTGAAGAGAACATGGTTGAAGTTGCTTCAGGGTTTGTGTAAAACAATGTCATTGGCCATTTTTTCCACCACCAGGCAACAGGCATTTCCTAACTATCTGATGTATGTTATCCACTCTTTTCATTTTCATTTTTTTACTTGCAGGAACCGGAGAAGCACACGGTTCCATTTCAAGGTGTTGGTAGAACCCTTGGCGGCAGCACTTCCTCTGAGCAAACTGCTGCTGCTGTCTCTGCTCCTTTCACGTCTGCCCCAGCCCCTTCTGCTGGCTTGATTGTGGATCAGAACCAACCATCAACTCCCATTCAGCTCAGGTTAGCAGATGGGACCCGAATGGTGGCTCATTTTAACTACCATCACACAATTAATGATATCCGTGCCTTCATCGACGCTTCACGGCCTGGAGGAAGTAGAACTTACCAGCTTCAGGCTGTCGGGTTTCCTCCCAAGCCGCTCAATGATCTGAGCCAGACAATCGAGCAGGCTGGCCTTGCTAATTCAGTTGTTATGCAGAAACTATAGGCTAAAGATAGCTAAAATGTTTCCAAATGAAGATATATTATGCCATATGTGAACATACCTGGCGTTTTTTTTTTGGCACTTCACTTTTGGGTGAATTGCTGAATCATCCATATAGAAGAAGTGAGTGAAGAGTCTTTTGTGTGAGAACTAATGAGTATATGGTTATAGTGACAATCTAGAGCTGGTAATTGTCAATGCATTTTTTTTAATCTTTCCTGATGTTTTTAGTCTGCTATTGCTCATAGTATCAAACAGCTGTAAACTGCTTTAGTGTCCCTAATAAAGGGGAGAAAACAATGATCTTAAGCAACTCGACTAGTGCAAAGAATTTAGTTTCCAAATGTTCTGCAAGTGCCAAATACTCCCTCCGTCCTCTATTAGTTTACCCCTATTCCTTTTAAGGGTGTCCCTTATTAGTTTACCCCTATTCCTTTTTTTGTTATTTTTGGAATGGGACCATAAACTTTTTATCACACATATATTCAACTTTAAGTATGAATAATCTTTTTTTCTCTCTTTGTATGCCCCACAATACTATTCCTCCTAAAACTCTATGCAAAAAAAAAGAGGTAAACTAATAGAGGACGGAGGGAGTATTACATGAGCCCAAGAGTTTTTCTTTACGAAAACAATGTGAAGAGTTAACATAGATAAGACTTGATAGTTGGTGCAATGATCTTAAGCAACTTGAGTAGCCTTCCCTTGAGAGTATATATGAGTTAGGTCGAAATTTCAGTTGTCAGTTGTAGAACTCTTTTTGGATGATACATGTTCGGTTGAACGTAGAAAGTTGAGAAATTGTAATTCCAATGAAGTTTTTTTCCTAAAAGTTACAAAAAAAAAAAAAAACTATTTGATTGGCTGTGGGAAATACTTTCCACTTAGAGTTCTACTAACCTAGATCAGATTCTGAAAGTCACTTTCCCCATTTTATGTAAAGGTAGAACTCCTTTAAAAGTTGCAATTGTTTCTTCTAAGTAACCATAATCAAATAGTTGTGTAAAATTTGACCTTTTAGTAACTTTTGATAATCAAATAGTTTTATAAAATTTCAGCTTTTAGTAAACTTTTAATTTTATAGTTTGTTATGTCAAACAGGCCCTGAACCTACTAGTTTTAAGGACATAACCCATTGGTAAGGTACAAGCCCAATATTTTTGGGTTTTGCAAATGTTATGGAGTCATTATTAAGTGTGTTGTACTCTTGTTCCAACTTGTCCCCGAATGGTCCACATGAGCCCTACTAACCATGCAATAGACTTCACCGCCCAAAATCATAAAATATAGATATAGTGATTGTAAATACTTCAGTTGAAGAGAACAAGACCTTGGTGAAAGAAATAAGGTTTGCAGGAACACTCATAGGACAGTTGATTAGAACAAGACCTTGGATCGACCCAGTTTTTATTTCAGGTCGAAAATCCCAACCCAAACCCGAAATTTTCAGATCAGTTTCAGTCGAATTATCGGGTTGAGTCAACTTTTGCCAATCCTAATTTAAATATCAATCCAGGACTTTAGCTTTGGTAATATATTTATATATTACGTTTGACTGTAATTCTTTATGAAGATATAACATATTGCATATAAATATTATTATGTAAACTATAATTTGGTTAATCTCAAAGTATGTTATCATAATATAAATATTGATATTTTTTACTAATAAATAGTCGAATGGTTGAAGTTACATATGTTTGATAAATATAATTGCCAAAGGATTACATTTATTTTATAAGCATGATTTTGGTAACTAAAGCAAATTGAACCATTTTTTCCCACAAAACCTTATGAAAAGAAAAAAGAATGATTCATAAGCTTTTACCGTTTGTTTGAGAAGGATGCAATTTCGAAAGCGAGAGAAAATAATTTAATCATGTTTTTTTTTTTTTTGATAATTTGGGTTTTTTCATTAATAAGGCAAGGGCCCATTGTATTATTACAATTAAGTCCAGTTGCAAGGTAGCTACTACTTTACATACATCAGTACTCAAATGAAACAAAGTTTTTGGTTGTAATCTCAATCAGTCAACTATAACCAAGCCACAAAGTCTGCATCCCTTCTAAGCCCCTGCTTTGCTAATGCGTCGGCGACTATGTTCGAGGCCCTGCCTTTGTGAGTGATCGAGACTTTTAGCCCAAGGTGAGATGAGCTGCGAATATAATTTAGCATAAAGTTCAGGTTCCAAGGGCCCCCATTTAAGTCATTACACCATGAGACAGCATTTTGTGAATCTGATTCAATGATAATTTGATGATTTTTCGCCATGCTGGATGCAGAAGTTATTTTTATTGCTCGATAAATGGCGTAGACTTCGGCCGAATTAATCTCCATTGGCGGGATTGGGCATGAAAATAGGCACATGAAAGCACCCCCCTCACTTCGGAGGACTCCACCTATGGCACTTAGATTGCAGCGAGGCTCGTACGAAGCGTCAACGTTCCATTTAATTTCCTGATGTTGAGGAGGACACCAAGTGATGGAGTGATGAATTCCAGGACAGCTTATACTCGGCCTAGGCTTTGACCATTGAAGACACCAAGGATTTCGGATTATATCATCCGAAGAGTAAGGGAATGGGTCGGCCCATCCCTTTATCCACCATGATAACCTTGCTAGAATAAGTTCTTGAATTTGGGTAAGTGAGCACAAGGAGTGGTTGAAAATCCGAGCATTTCTCTCCTTCCAAATAGACGACAAGACTATGAAGAAGATCGCAAGCCAAATCTTTTTAAAGAAAGCTCCATTGGCATGGCACTCCCATTGTATAAATAACTCATTGAGTGACCTTGGCATGACCCAAGATATGTTCCATATCGACATCCACCAATTCCACAATGCTTGAGCCATGGGGCAATGAATGAAGAGGTGCTCACCAGTTTCTTCTTGGGCTTGGCAGAATACGCATCCAGCTTCGGCGGAGGAAATGATTCCTAGGCGAAGTAGCTTCGATCTTGTGTTTAGTTTGTTAGAAATTGCAAACCACGAGAAAATTTCAATACGGTGCGGGATCAAATTGCTCCATATTTTCTTGTGAACCACATGAGAGATAAAAGGGGAAGTTTTTGATAACTCATTCGTGAATGATTTGACTGAGAATGCTCCGGATTTCTCCGGAGCCCAAATGAATCGGTCTTCACCTTCAGGGTGAAAGTGAGCTGATTCAAGCCTTAATAGCAGCTCTGCAAAATCTGGCTCGTCTCGCCCTCTAAGGGGTCGTCTCCAGGGGATACACCATTGCCAAACCACACCATCCCAAAAGCCACATGATTCAATGGGAGCATCTTGGTAGGCGCAAATAGCATAGAGCCGAGGGAAGGCTATTTTGAGAGGGGTGCTGCCAATCCACACGTCCTTCCAAAAATAGGAGCTAGAGCCATTTCCCACCCACTTCACCACTTTTGAGATTGCAAGCGCTTTGGCAGTGGGATGATTTAGGATTTTTGCACATACCCCTTTCCAAGGGCCCCCGTGGGATGGGATACTAAGGTCACGAAGAGAGAAGTTTTGCTTGTAGCCATATTTTTCTTGGATCACTTTCCTCCAAAAAGAGTTGGGTTCCGTGAGGTATCGCCACAACCATTTGAAGAGGAGAGTAATATTTCGGTGAAGGAGGTTGCCCACTCCAAGGCCTCCACAAGATTTGGGAAGTTCAATAACATCCCATGAGACAAGAGGGATTTTTTTACTACCACAATCCCCTCCCCAAAAAAATTGCCTTTGAATTCTTACTATTTTGTCAATGACTCCTTTGGGGATGGGGAACAAAGACATATAGTATAGCGGCAAGCTTGAGAGGGATGCTTTGATTAGAGTTAGTCTCCCTCCTAGCGATAGTAGCTTCCCCTTCCACGTAGCCAATTTTTTGTTGATTTTTTCTATGATAGGATCCCATGTGCTCAATTTTGATGTACTACCTCCTATAGGAAGCCCAAGATAGACAAAAGGAAAATCTCCCAACCTGCAATTCAAAGCCTCGGCCATGGCATTGAGCCATGATTGTTCCAAATTTAAGCCCAAAATCGAGCTTTTATGAAAGTTTACTTGAAGCCCGGATACTAGGTGAAATATGATGAGTGTCTTCTTTATATTCATGAGATATTCAATCTTTGGCGGACAAAAAATAATTGCGTCGTCCGCATATTGAAGATGGGATATTTTCAATCCCCCATTAGAGAAACCGATTCCTTCCCATTTCTTCAATGAAATTGCTTTTTGGATTAGTAGGCTTAGTGGCTCCACTGCTAAATCAAAGAGAAAGGGTGAAAGTGGGTCCCCTTGCCTGAGGCCCCTTTGAAGTTTGATGGGCTGAGTTGGCGAGCCATTTATGAGTACCGACGCCGAAGCCGTCATCACGCAGTTACGCATCCAATTTCTCCATAATGGTGGAAAGCCCATTTGTAGCATTACCCAATCAAGGTAACTCCATGAGACGCAGTCAAAAGCTTTGTGGAAGTCCAGCTTGAGGACTACAGCTTTTGTTTTTGCTTTCTTACAAGATTCTATCAATTCACTTGCTATCAGTGCCCCGTCCAGGATCTGCCTTCCTTTGATAAAGGCGGATTGAGATGGACTAATGAGATTGTGGATTACCTTTTGGAGGCGGCGAGCTAGGAGCTTTGAGACAATTTTATATATGCAGCCGACCATGCTAATTGGTCGATAGTCTTTGAATTCTGATGGAGAGACAATCTTGGGGATGAGTGCAATGAAGGTAGTGTTACTCCCTCGTGGTAGGCGACCCGTTTTCCAGAAATCAGTGATAATCTCATATATGTCATTTTTTATCACTTCCCATGCGCTTTTTATGAACATGAAATTGAAGCCATCAGGCCCCGGGGCCTTTTGACTGTCGCACGATGACACGGCCGCATCTATTTCCTCTTTTGAGAAGGGGGCAGTGAGTAATAGACACTCGTCTTCAGATAATTTTTTGAAGTCCAGGGAGTTGAGAGTGGGCCGATTCGAGCATTCTTCACTGAATACATTTCTGAAATATTTAACAGCCTCTTGTTGTATATCTTCCTGTTTATCAAGGACCTTGCCATCAATCTTCAACTTTTCAATGGCATTAGTTCTGCGCCTGAGAGATGCAAAGGAGTGAAAAAATCTTGAATTTTTGTCTCCATATTTAATCCATTTGGCTCTGGAGCTTTGAGCCCAGTAAGTTTCCCTTCTTTTTAGCCAATCCCATAGGTCCATCTGCGTCGTCCTTCTTTCCTGCAATTCATCATCATTGAGCACACGTGAGTTAGATAGTAAGTCAATGTTATTAATTTTATTTTCGAGTGATTTGATTTGATCATCTATGTGCCCGAAAGATGAGATGTTCCATTTTTTTAGGTTTTCCTTCACTGCTCTCAATTTTTCTGGGAGGTTTTGGTTGTGTGAGGAGCTCCAGGAATCTTTGATGACACTCATGCACTGAGGGTGAGACAGCCAACAGTTTTGAAAGCGGAAAGGTTTCGGGCCCGAATTTGTTTCTTTTGTATCTACTAGAATGGGGCAGTGGTCTGATACACTCCTCTTCAGGAGCGAGACTTTTATTGAAGGAAAGGAATTTAGCCATTCCGGATTTAGGAGCAGCCGATCAAGTTTGCTTTTTGATTGTCCCCTGAACCAAGTGAAAAAACCGTTTGCGGCTGGTATTTCCACTAGAGCCATATTTTGGACGAAGGTGTGGAAGTTTTTAATTCCAGATGAGGAGACAAAGTGGCTCCCTCTCTCTGATGAGTCAAGGACCTCATTAAAATCCCCGACTAAAAGACAAGGCAGGTTTTGGGAGGAGCAGTAGTCTTCCAGTTCAGTCCAAATTTCAGCTCTTTCTCCTTCGTTGCATGAATTGTAGATATTTACTATAACGCAATCAAAGTTTGAGGAGGGGAAGGTTCCTTTAAGCCCAATCCAATGTTTTTCCACTTGGATCATATGAGCATGGAACGCTTTTTTCTGCCATAATGATATAAGCCCCCCAGAGGCTCCTTGAGAAGGGCTGAAAGCCCAATCCACCTCATTGTCATTCCAAATAGTTCGGATAGCTCTGTGGTCTGGGCTTTCAAGTTTCGTTTCCTGAATGAACACAAAAAGAGGCTGGTGTTTTGAGATTAGCCTTCTAACTGTGCTCCTTTTTATTTTGGCCCCTAACCCTCTTATGTTCCACGACAGTAGCTTCATGGTAGTCGATTTTGGTAGTGAGATGAGGCGGTGTCTAGTTTGATTGGCCTTGTTGGGCCATCCAATCTGATTTTTGCCTTTTGAGGATTGCAATCACTCTGCTATGAAGCTCCGAGATTTTACCAAAAATATAATTATAACAATCACTCACAAGTCAACTAAAATCATAAAATTGCATAATTTACGTTATGCAAATCACTAAAATGATGAAACTTTATAAAAACTTAAAAATTCACTTACAAACTACAACCTATGAAAAAATTGACTTGAAATCAAAGTGTCCACTTTCTTTACAATTTATGAAGTATTGTACTTAATTCAAAAATCAACTAAAAAATTATAATATTAGAAATCATAAATAAATTCAATAAAATTTCTATTTTGTTCATAGAATTTAACTTTGAAAAGTACAAAAAAAAAAAGAATGGTGAGAGACTTAAGTGACAGAAACTAAACCAATTAAATTTTGCAACTAAAAACAATTATACTTTGTATGTTTAATGTTCAAAATTTGACTCTTATGCCGAAGAAAATCGAGTTTTTGTTTCGAAAAAAATTCAAACACGCATCGCGTGCAAAAAATTCTAGTCTTAAGAGTGTGAGGACAACCGCCTAATAACTTTCCCAATAAAGACCTTGATTAGAAACATAATATATTAGATGTTACATGCATATATTCCCTTTTGATCATATAATCAATAATATATCATGTGAAAGCTAAGGTTAGAATGACAAGGGAAAGTCACCGTAGAAATGATCCTCAAACACCCACTTCTTGTCAAAGGCAACAATCAAACAACACACAAATGTTCACTTCAACACACTGACCCACATGCCATTGGAAGATATATTAGTATAATTTTATTGATAGAAATCTTTTGTACTTCTTGTCACAAGGCAACAATCAAACAACACAAAATGTTCACTTCCATCGACTGACCCAGATGTCATTGTAAGATATGATTTTGTATGAAGAATTCGCTATTAGTAATTCCAAACTATAATATATACACAAATTATTATTATAATAAACTGTCTAATTTTAATATAAAATTAGATAATCAAGCCTATATTATCCTAATAAGCCCATTTCATTTTTCTCTAACTCAACATTATTTTTAGGTATCTTGCACCATCCTAGTCGTCCATTTTCTTCTCCTTCCTTTGTTTCCCTTTGAATTTCGAATTACAACAAACAATTTTTCAAAATAATCAGACAATTTTATGGAATGAATTAAACTAGTCACTAAATGGATTAAATCAGTCACTAAATGAATTAAAAATTCTTATTATTGAATAGATTAAGTTCGTCACTAAATAAATTAAAATGGTCACTAAATAAATTAAAGTAATCACTATATTAAGAAAGATGGTCCGTTCTCTTCTTAATATTGGGCTTGGACCATGCCTACTTTTAAATTAAAAGTAGACAGTCTCTTACAAGACCAATTCTAATATATATGTGCTAAATAATATTTCCTCTGTTTTTTTTATCTTTCTCACTTTCCTATGCACATCTTTCAATACACATCTGTAAATATCTTTTCTTATATGTTAGTAAAAAATTATAACGATTGCATATTAATAATGTACTAATTAATATGAATCAAATAAGACCCTACAAGACTATATTTTTTCTTATAAATTGAAAAAATTGAGAAGATTTTCTCTAAGTATGAATAGTGTCAAAATTCTAAGTGGGAATGATAAAAACAAAGGAAATACATATTTAATTATTTGTTTTTTTTATAGTACTAGATATTGACATATTTGTACTGAAGAGTATGCCCGTACCCTGGTGACTTGAACTTGAATCTTATTTTCTTTATATTTTCATATTAATTAGTACATTAATATATTGTCATATTTTCTTTATACGAGTCTAGTAACTAAGTATATTACAACCAAGTTGATATTTTCATATTTTCTTTATTTGAGGAAGTTAAAAAATTGTTTAATATATTGTCATTAAACAAAATAAATATCTTAGTTACTTTAATATACCAACAAGTAGATACTGAGATATATTAGTATAATTTTATAGTATAATTACTTCAATTTCACTGACAACATGCTATTGGAAAATACTATATTAATTTACATTCGAGTGTATATGAAAATAGATATTTTAGTATAAATTATAAAATATTATATTTTTTTGGTAAGATAAATAATTTATGGGTTACTCTTGTACAGAGCCCAATTCAGAGGCCCAAGCACTTGGAAGGAGGGGGAGTTGTAAGGGGAATTCTCCTTCAAGTGCCCCTCACTTGGTGGAATTCGAACCCTTGACCTTGAAGTTATGAGGGGGAATTTCTACTAAATGAGTCAAGCTAAGCTTGTAAATATTTTATATACCTTCCATCTGAAAATAGGTATATTTATACGAGTCTACTTAAGTAGTAGTAGTAGATTTTTGTCTAGGCTAAGTGATGGGATATCATATCTTATTTGCTCTTCACAAGATTAAAACAGTTAACCTCCATCCATAGTGCCTTAGATTAGACAAGCAAAAGCATAATCTGTCGGCCAAATAACATCAAATTTCTGGCTTGATATTTTGGCCCCTCTAAAATATTATTCCATAATATTTGCAAGACTTAGGTTGGGTGGACATTGTGGGGACCCATCTTACTCAAATGTGCAAGCCATACCCTTATAACATGAAAATTCCTTTCATTTAGGTACCCCTTTTGAAGGCAATACTTCATGTTGCATGCTTACTTGCTTAGCCAATTAATGAAGAATAACACTCTGTATGACATCAGGCTTTCCAAATTATTTTATGTCCACTAAGTTTTTTTTGCTATTGATTAGTCTCTCTTTGTTGAGGAGTATAAGAATCAATTGATGATGTATAAGTAAGAAAAATTGGGTGCGATTGAGGCTTCCACTCAAATATTTGGGTGAAAAATAGTTGCATAAGACTGCATCAATGTTAGGAGATTCATTTAAGAAAGAGCATGCAATTATCAATAGAGATAAGCTGCAATATGCAAGGATTTTGATTAAGGTTAAATTGGACCAATATTTTCCAGATCCAATCTAATTTTAGAATGAACATGGTGAACTTACACTTGTCCCAGTGGTATTTGAATGGATGCCACAACACTGCCAACATTGCAAGGTGATGCATCATTTAACTAAGGACTTCAGAAGGCAAAAATAGAAGAAATTATGGGTGCCTAAGCAACAACTTGTGGTGGAAGCAAGGTTGACTCAAGGCAAGGAGGATACCGGTGATAATATAGAGCAGGTTGTGGTGAAGAGTGCAAAGCTAGCAAAGTACCTGAGGTAGACCCTGATGGCTTTCAAGATCTTCTAGTGTACAGAAACTAGTACTCAAAATAACTATCATGTATTGAACAAGTTGATAGAACATCAAGACAAAAAGAGGCTGCAAACATTGTGGATGTTGGAGTTGAACAATAATCAGGAGGGGGGAGCCTCCTGTCGTGAATGGATAAATTGCTTTGCCGGAATGTAAGAGGCATTAACAATATCAAGAAACAAAAGGATGTGACACAATATATACTCACAGACTTTCATATTGTTAGCCTCTTAGAAACAAAGGTTAGGGCTATCAATTTAGGTAGCCCTTACCAAAGGATGTTCAGTGGTTGGTACTTTACTACTAGTTCCATAATGGCGGAAGAAAAGTCTTACCTTGGAAACTTGGGAGTTTTCAGGTGAATATTATTAAAGTAACAAGTCAATTGTTGCATTATCACTTAGAACAAGTGGGTGGTAGGCCTGATTTCTTTTGTAAATTCATTTCTGGATTCAATGAAAGATTATCGAGAGAAGAATTATGTGAGGAGTTGAAAATTTTACACACTGCAGACCCATGGATCATGTGTGGGGATTTCAATTGTGTGATGAACACAAATGAAAGAATTGGCTCTCATGTGAGAAATGCTGAAATGACGGATATGATTTTGTGTATGCAACATTGCGATATGAGTGATATTAAATGTTCGGGAAACTTTTTTACCTGGAACAATAACAACAAGGTAATGCTAGAGTCTTTTCCAAGTTGGATAGAGTATTAGCTAACCAAGCCTGGCAAAGCATGTTTAGCACAACAGAAGCTTCTCTTCATAGTGAAGGTGAATTTGATCATTCATCTGTTATGATAACTGTTTATCCTGATGAAAGAGAAGGCAAACATCCTTTTAAATATTACACTATATGGAGACTTTCTCCTTGTTTTAAAGACACAGTGAGAACAACTTGAAATACAGAAGTTCAAGGTACAAGAATGTACATAATTGTAAGGAAGCTGAAAAACGTGAAGAAGGCTTTGAAATCATTGAATAGAGAAGGCTTTTCAGACCTACAAGTTGATGAAATTGGAGCATACAATAAGATGATTGAAGCTTAGAAATTGATGCATAACATCTTGGAGATTTACTGCTGGCTGAAATAAACTAGCAGTTGGGAAAGATTATCATGTCAAGCATTAGACACATATAGAATTCTTGGCTCATAAGGCAAAATTAGAAAGGATCAAAGATGGAGATGAAAATACAACTTTGTTTCACTAGAGTATTAGAGCAAGGAGAATCCAGAACCAAGTATATAACATATATGATGCTGAAGGTAATTGGCAAGACACATCGAAGGTGTTTCTAATGCTTTTCTTAAGTATTATGAATCTCTTTTGGGTCGGGATAACATGGCAAGAAGCTTAGTTAATGTTCAATTAATCAAAGAGGGCCCTCTTATTACAAATGAACACAAAAACATTTTGTGTGCTCCATCGACAAGAAAAGCTTCTTTTGATCTCTTTCCCTATAAATATACATCCCCATAATGTTTTACGCAACACCCAAATCTTTCTTTTCAAACTCAACACTGAGAAGGCACTTCAACATCTGAGTGTCAGACTTGGACTTTGCACCTATGAGCATATCATCTACACCCAGGACAAGATAAATCATCGATCTATCATCCAACTTGTTGTGATACACACAACAATCATACACTATTATAGCCCAACTCAATCATATAACTATTAAACCTTTTGTACCACTGCCTAGGAGACTGCTTTAGTCCATACAAGAACTTTGTTGATCTCCTAATATAATATTCTTTTCCAGGAACATGGAACCCATCTGGTTGAGTCATATAAATCTCCTCTTCTAACTCCCTATGTAGGAAAGTTTTTTTCACATCTACTTGCTCTAGTTCAAGATTCTAATGTGCAACTATCGCTAGTAACACCCTAATGAAAGTGTGTCTGATCACTGGTGAGAAAAATTCATTATAGTTAATCCCTTCCCTTTACGTGAACCCTCTTACAACAACTCGAGCTTTATACTTGACCCCCTCATCAGGTGAGATTTCTTCCATCTTGAAAACCCATTTGCAAGTGACAATCTTTCTCTCCTTAGGACGTTTGACTAACTCCCAAGTTTGATTTCTATCCAAAGAATCCATATCATCTCCTAATACAACGAGCCATTGAGAAGACTCACTACCTGAAAGAGCTTCTTTGTAGGTGGATGGTTCATGAGTATCCACCTCTTCAGCAACCTACAGTGCATAAGCAACCATGTCCTTAAACCATACCTCCTTAAAAGTCCAAGACCAACTCTTCTAGCACTATCAAGAGCTATGCTTCTTTGATGTGCTCCTAACGAGGTCGATTGGTGACTAGAAGATTTTGCCAAAACAGTTTCAGTAGCAGCATGTTGATCTTCTCCACCTTGGTGCTGTGATTCACTCTCATATTGAGTGACTTGCAGCTCCACCTATTTATTAACATTACTACTAGGTGGCACTATATACTTCACAATGGGGTTAAGCATAGAATTGTCATCAAAAATTACACTTCTACTAAGTATAACTCGACTCTCATAAGGTGACCAGATTAATTAGCCCTTAACTCCACTCCCAAAACTCACAAATACACCCTTCTTAGCTTTATGTGCTAATTTACCCTCACTTACATGATAATAATCAAAAGAACCAAATACTCTCAGTAAAGAATAACCTGCAGGCTTACCAGACCATAACTCATAAGGTATTTTACAGTCAATACATGTGTGAGGTCCACGCTGGATCAGATAACAAGTTGTACTTTCAGCTTCTGCCCAAAATCTTAAAGCTAACCCAACATTATATTAGAGAACATGCACCTCGCTCTCTCCAGCAGTGTATGATTCATGCGTTCTGCCACCCCATTCTATTGTGAAGTATCCCTGACAGTATCATGGTGAGAAATCCCCCTTTATTCTTGTAAAGACCAACAGGATTTCAAACAATTATCAGCTTGCATCCTTTTTATCTTCTTCCCAGCTTGATTTTCAACCAAAGACTTCCACTGCTTAAAATTTTTGAAAGCCTCACATTTAAGATTCACCATAATTACCCAATTCACTCTTGAATAATCATCAATCATAGACATAAAATACATGTGACCTCCAATATATAGCTTAAACTCGAAAAAGACCCCCAACAATTAGAATGAATATAATTAATCAAGTGCGCGCTTTGTCCTATGAACAACCTTTGGAAACTTGCAGCTATGAAGATCCCCAAACACAAAATGCTCGCATAAATCTAAATCATGCACCTTGTGCTCACAAAGTAGATCCCGTTTTGATAGAATTTGCTTTCGCCTTTCACCCATATGTCCAAGCCTCATATGCAGAGTTTGGTCATATCCTGCTTGTGATACATAGATCGATGATGCAACATCAGCATAACCTATCATAATAAAACCTTACAGAAGATACAAGGTACCATTTTTAATACCTTTGGGAACGACCTTCGGACCCACAAACATTCATAACTCCACCTTCACCAAACTGGAAACTGAAACCCTTACTTTCGAGAAGACTTAAAGATATCAGATTCTTTGTCATCAATGGAACATGCCTAACTTTGTTCAAGGTACATAATATACCATCATGAGTCGTCAACCTGATAGAGACTATTCCAACTACTTTGCAGGCATCACTATTGGTCATAGAAACATTGCCTCCATCTATGTGCTCATAAGTCGAAAACCACTCCTTGCATGGACTAATATGATACGATGCCTGAAAATCAAGAACCCACACATCCTTATAATGTGACCGTTTATTAGCAACTAGGGCGAGATCTTCCTCATATTATACCAGTTTCTGCCAAAATAACAGAACATTCATTCTTTTTCTGTTGCTTCTTTTTCTTACGACATTCATTTTTTCACGTTCTTTCTCCTTACAGTAATTACATACATCTTTAGTTTTAGTGCCCTTAGGATTCAAATTTTTATGGTTCGTTTTTTTTTTACCAGATTTTCCATGTCTCTTACCCCCAATAACAACTAATCCTGATGCCTGATTTTTTGCACTAGAACCAGATTCCTTATGACGGACCTCTCTAGCATAGAGAGAATATCTTACTTCTTTCAGAGACAAACTATTCTTCCTAAATAATAAAAGAATCCACAAAATTCTCATACGACAAAGGCAAAGATACTAACAAAATTAAAGCAACATCCTCATTATCTACTTTAACATCCATATTACGATGATCTAGTAAGATAGTATTCAGTCGTTGATCTAAATGATCCTTAAAAGGCTTACCTTCCTGCATACGCAAGCTGAACAGACAATGCTTTAAATACAACTTGTTAGTTAGACATTCGTCATGTATAGACTCTCCACGTTCAAAGTAGTTTCCTCATAAGCGACCTCAGTGATGACGTCCTCAACCAAACACAACAAACTCGATTCTTCGTCATCCGCGCCTGCTTTCTTCCATGACTTAGAAAGAGGCACTCATAGCCCCTGTTGCTTTAACAAGGCTCACATCTTGATCTGCCATAGATCGAAACTGTTTCTCCTAGTAAATTTATCAATCTTCACGTTCAAAGTAGATATCTTTGTAAATCGAAATTTGCAGAATTTCAAAGCTTAACCACCTTAGTTCTTGACCAGTTTTTTGTGACAAATGCAATAAATGAAGCAAAAAATAATGAGTAATTGAGACAAATAATTAACGTGGTTCACTAACAATGTTTTAGCTACGTCTACAATCAAAGGAAAAAATTATTTTATTATAATTTAGAAAATAGTACAGATTACAGAATACTTGAGTGCTTGATTGCGGCAACAAAAACCACACCAAGTATTTATTTGCAAGGACTATCAATTAGCTTTCCTTATTAAATTAGGAAACTAATTAATGAATCAAAGCCCTAAAACGAGCCTCGAGATGCTGCCACACTGCAACAACTATGCGCCACATCCCGTGGGAATGAGCTATGGCATGCGCGCTGCCTAAACTTGTTGTGGGTGCGGGACAGAGCCTGCTGGCTGGCAAAAGGTTAGCCCCTTCGAGCCACTTGGCTATGGGAATTGGACTATTCAACCCCCCTAAACCTATGGGATGTAAGAAGCTCGAATGTAGTGCATACAAACAAACCCATATCACAACATTGAAGGTATAGTTCAATAGTTAACATGATAAGCTTCCAACCTTCATACATTAAGTTCAAATATTTTCTTCTTTAAGTATCCAGATCATGTGCTGTATAGTATAATTGGTATTCCAAGCATACTTGTGCATCCGTACGAGTTATATGAAGTGTGAAAGAGAAAATGATAGTTGGCATTTGATACTTTTGGGGAATGTGAGACATATTAGATTATATAATGACTTACCCTTCTTTTCATCTCACCAAATACCATTTAAATTTTTTTAATGATGAATGCCAATAATTGAAATCATTACTATTATTATTATTATTATTATTATTATTATTATTATTATTATTATTATTATTATTATTATTGTTATTATTATTATTATTATTATTATTATTATTATTATATTTATTTTATTAATTACTATAATATCAATCATTATATTATATTGAATAACTATTATTAATTATCAGTAGAGACCGCTACTTCTGAACCTCACTAATGATTATCAACATGCTTTTGTGCGAGGCAGACATATGGACGATAATATCCTAATTAGTCACGAGCTTGCTCATATTATCAATAAATAGTGCTATGTTACAGAACAGCTGGCTACTCTTAGGCTTGATATGAATAAAGCATATGATTGGGTAAGTTGGCTCTTGATCCTTAATATTCCCACGACCTATGGGTTATCGCCTTTATGGGTTCATCTTGTCCAGTAATGTATCTCTACTGTCATACATAATTCTGGTGAACATTAACACTACAGATCATTTTCAACTAACGTGTGGACTTCGACAGGGGGGACCCCTTCTCTCCCTATCTGTTTCTCTTTTGTATGGATATCCTATCCCAAGATGCCCTATTTATCCTCATCTCCTCAAGGAATCTGCACTCTAAGGTCGAGATCTAGTATTTCCCATCTCTTCTTTGCAGACGACTCTATGTTCTTCTAAGTTTCACATAAGTCATTTGGTGTGCTTTCTAACCTCATTTCCAGGATTTATAACATTTTGAGGCAAATGATCAATCTACAAAAATCTTTTGTCAAGTTTAGTGGGAACATTACTCTTCACCAACAAAATGAATACAAAGAATTCTGGAAATGGATGCTAAACCATTTCTGGGGAAGTATTTAGGTGCTCCCAAAGATATCTGAAGCACAAAAGCTACTCACCTCACTTTTTATTGGATAAAATCTAAACCATAATCTCAAAATGGAGTCACAAGATGCTGCCACAACCTACCCGCTAGCTGATTATTATAAATTTTATTTTAATAGCCTCCATCAACCATATCCTATCCGTATTTCGAAACTCGACATCCATAGCCAATAAGATAGTTGCACTAATAGCAAGGTTCTTTTGGGACAAAAATACCTCCACATGTATATCTTGGGGGCAAAAAAGGTTTTATATCTCCCTCGAGGCATGGACCGATTGGGCATCCGAAGTGTTAGCATCAGAAACAAATCCCTCCTCATGAAGAAGGTTTGGCGCATTTATAGAAATCCAATCTACTTCTCTCAAAATATTTTTAGCCTTAACCTTCACCTACCCCAAGCTTAACATGGCAAGGTAAAGGCCCTCATAAGGTCCTCAAAGGACTGGTCAAGGCATAACAGGACCTGAAACAGCATCGTTCTTTGAAAGTTGGAAATGGCAAGGATCTGGTCGCCTCCAAACATAAGTGGGTTGATGCTTCGGTTCCAATTTTTCGAGATGGCAGCTACCTCCGGGTAGTATCCCGTGCCAAAGTTGCCAATCTCATCCTCCCAAATCAACGAGGTTGGAATGTCCCTTTGATTAATAGACAATTCACTAAGAAGTGCCACACAATTATACGGAGTCTTAAATTAACAACTAGCGATGAATCCATGGATTCCTCTTTGTTAGTCTTTCACCCCTTATGAGGAGTATACAACTATAATAGGTTATTATATACTCTCAAAACAAACTAAGATTTGCAGCATATATGATAACAACACGGTGCAAGAAATTCTTTTGTATACTTTAGAGTATGAGCATCATGCTGAAGCGAAAACTATTCCTTTGGAAGATTTGGCATATTAGCCTGCATATTACCGCCAATATCCATTGTCGGTCAATGGGGCATACCAACCTATACCTCATGCAACACAAATATTGAAGACATGCAACATCTTTTTAGATTTTTCCCCATGGTTATCGGAGCTTAGATCACAGTTCCTGGATATTGGATCCCACATTAGCGGTCATACAATGCTCACCGAATGGATAATAGCATGGTTCATGTGAGCTAACATTGGTATCAACGGCTTTATCTCCTCCTTCAACGCTTGTTAAGGCGATTTTGTCTTAACATGCGTTGTCGCTATGGCAAGAGAGCGAGGAGCTAAAAAAAGTGCTCATAAAGGAAAAATAAGAAGACTGGGCCATCTTCATCTCCAACGAAGAAGACGACTTCGATGGATGAAGTTACTGGAGTTGTGGGATAGAAATTTCAAGTCCGATTCAAGAGAAAGGAATGAAGAAGTTATGTTGGATGATAAAATACAACATTCCATGGAAAAACCGGTCTTATGAGTGGTTAGATGTCACTCGAAGCAGGTCTGAGGCAATCAAATCTCCGAGAAGAGTGTCTTGGGCTGCTCAAATGAAGGAAGAAACAGCGAGGAGTGGCAATGGTGGAAATCAGGTGAATCCTATAATCCCTATAGTTATGATTGAAACTACAGATATACAAGAAGACGTAGAACTTTGGTCCTCTGCTGTAGTTTGTTATGTGCTGGGAGCTAACCCACCTTTGTCGGTAATGGAGGGTTACTGCAGACGCATTTAGGGAAAACTTGGGATGACAAAATTGCAATGTTCGAAGATGGAATGTTTATTTTGTGATTTGTAAAAATGGATGATTGTTTGAAAGTTACCACAGGGGGATTTCAATTCTTTAATTAGATATCTTTGATTATAAAGCTACGAGATCCTGATGTGTCCTTAGACAAAGAAGAGGTGAAGAGTATCAATCTTGATAAAACTTCCCAACCTCTCTATCAAATATTTTGGGGAAAAGAGTTTGTTCAACATTGCTAGACTAGTGGGTTATGTTGTCAAGATGGGTCAAGCAACTAAGTCTAAGGAGAAGCTTAGTTTTTCTCGTATAATTATTGAGGTGGGGATAAAATAAACCCTCCTTGATGTGGTGAAGTATGGTGATGAACATGGTGTGACTATAGAACACAATATAGAGTATGATTAGAGGCCAATTTTATGCTCAAAGTACTCAGGTTATGGACATGAAAGTGGGATTGTAGGAAGACACTGGGTAAGAAACAGTGGGTTCCAAATAAAGTTGTTTCTCTAGACAAGGAAGGATTCATCTCTATGAATGGGAAGAAGGATGTGCAGCAAGTGAATGCTTTTATACTGCCAACACACAACCCTTTATTAGAATTACAAAATGACGTTGAAGATGTAGTGGTAGGAAATAAAGCAGAAGTACAAGGCAACATCAAGGAGAAATGGAGATAAGAGTGGTCATGGTTGTGAAATGGAGGTCGGGTATGAAAGGGGGCAATAGGGCAAGGGATGGCTCCCCCTATCTTGAATGGATAATGTGCTTACATGGAATGTGAGAGGCTTAAAAAAATAAGTTGAAACTGAATGAGGTGAGATGATTTATCTTTTCTCATAACATTAAGCTGAGTTGTCTCTTAGAAATAAGGGTTAAAACCCCTTATATAGGAAATATTTATCTGAATTTATGTCTTGCTGGATGGTGTTTTACACACAATAATAATTGTCACAGTAATGTAAGAATAATGATGGGGTTGTGTCCTGATTCATTTATTGTTAACATTGTCACGTTAACATTAAGTTTATTCATTGTCATGTTAAGCCTAAATGTAGGGAAGGGTTTAATTGTACTTTTCTTCATGGATATAATGATCAGCATGGTGGAGAGGAGTTATGGAGTAGTTTAAAGCAAATAGCTATTGGTATTTGTAGTCTTTGTTGCTTGATGGCTGACTTTAATGCATTGACTAATATGGAGGATAGAAATAGGGCTATTCTGAGATATGGAGAGATTGCTCTTATGTTAGAGTGGTTGAATCATTGCAGGCTTTTTGATGTGAAGACAACAGGGAAGGCACTTTACATGAAACAATAAGTAGGATGGAGACAAGAAAGGTTCGAGTTGTTCTAGATTTTTTTTCAGGGAAGGCACTTTACATGAAACTTTATGTTAGAGTGGTTGTATATGCTTAACAGGTTTGAGTTGCAATGCATGAGAATATTAATGATGTGGGCTTGATCTTAAGAGAGAAAGTGGCTCAAGAGAGGTTGAAGAATGCCACATAAAATCAGTTGTCTTTACTGAGGCAAAAATCTAAGCTTCCATGGTTTAGAGATGGTGATGATAATACTAAATTATTCTATCAAGATTTAAAAGCACTTGCTGGAGAAGGCTATCCTGGATTTTTAGCTGCAACTCTTTGCTTTTCAGAGGCGAAAACAGGTTGTTCTAGCTAGTTTGATTAATAAAGATAAGAAGTTATCTGTTAAGCATATACAGATGATGAATGAGGAGTTTTTCTAGAGATGATGTTAGAAGAGTTATCTTTAGTATCTCTGATGACAAGGCTCTAGGAGCTTATGGTTTAATAGTATATTTTACAAACATTGTTCGGATATGGTGAGGGCTGATGTCACAAATGTTGTTCTAGATTTTTTTTCAAAACTGAAAAGCTCTTGAAAGTCATTAATGTGACAACTTTGACTCTAGTGCCAAAAGTTACCTGTCCTGAAAGTGTTACTGATTTCAGTTTTATAGCCAGTTGTTATATTCTCTACAAATGTTTTACAAAAATTTTGAGTGAGAAGCCAAACAAAGTTCTTCCATATGTGATATCACCTAGCCAAGGTGCATTTGTTGCAGGGAGAAGCATATTGAATAATGTCATGATTTGTTAGGATCTAGTTATAATGTACAAAAGGAGTACTACAACAAGTTGTTTAATGAAGCTTGATTTAAGGAAAGCCTACGAGTGTTAGTTGGGAGTTCGTAGAGCAGATGTTGGAAGGCATAGGTTCCTAATAAAGTTTTTAGACCTTGCGATGATCTGGGTCAAGACTCCCAAGTTTTCCATCATGCTTAATGGCTCAATTTTAGGTTTCTCTGACTCTCAGAGAGAGCTTACACATGAAGATCCAATGTCTCCCCTGCTGTTTGCCTTGTGTATCGACTTCTTGGACAGGATTTTATGCTACACTGGGGAGTTGGAAGGCTTCAAGTTTCATGACAGGTGTAAGGATTTGAGACTAGTGCATCTTTGTTTTGCTGACGATTTGTGACTTTTTAGTCATGGTAATATTAGATTCATATATACCATATGTGTAATAACCCCAAGTTTTAATATTATTTAATTAATAACTAATCGTATTTAATCAACTAAAAACGATCCAAATTTAGTAATTAAAAAAAATTTCTAAGTTATTTTGTTTGGTAATTTTGGGTTAATGAAGCTCATAAATTAAGTTACTAAATTTAGCATCAATCTTGTAAATGATGTAGGACTTAAGGTTAAAAATTCTGATGGACCCAATGCCCAATGCCCAAATCCTTTGAAGCCCAAACAAAACAAAAAGGCCTAGCACTACTCTTCTCCAAAAATCAGAAAACACAAAAGGAAAGCAATAACTCCATCTTCTTCCTCCTCCATACGTGGAAGGACAAGAATGGAGATTTCTCAACAAGTCAAGAACTATCTCAGTAAATTTAATTGAGCTTTCACTCTCTCAACCACCCTTAAACCACTGGTTTTTTTTCTCAAAACTACTGAATTTAGCCACTTGTTTTCTTGAATGGTTTTGGTAATTTAAAATTCTGAAATTCATCTACTGAGATAGAAGTTTCTCTATAAATAGGGAGGAATGGTTGAGTTTTAGAATCACAAAATCAACAACAATAATTCAGAAGTTTACATCAGCTAAAAGAATTTGAAACAGAGGTTTTCAAATCTTTCAACTCCTCTGTTCTTCTGTCTTCGGCCACCATTACAACCACCATACAACAACCCAACAACCATCACAACTCCACTTCCCGACCACCAGCAAGAACCACCAGCCAACGCCACACCTCTTCCTCATCGTTCTCCCTGCACGACCACTCTCTCTCCTCTTTCGCGAACCGCACAGCACCACGACCCATCATCTCTCGCCCTTTCTGCCGCCGTCGAGCAGGCATAGCCGCTGCCGACCAACCCCCCAGTCCCCTCTCGCGCACTCTGTCGTCACCTTCGAATTCCTCCACGAACATTCTCTCTCCTCCTTTCTTCGCCCACTCCTCTGGTTCGTGCGTTGCTCGCTGCTGCTGCTCGTATTTTCCGCCGCCGCCGAAGCTTCGAGGAAACCGCCGACCGTTCACGCTGCGCCACACCACCGCGAGCTGCTGTTCGGTTTCGCCGGAGCTCCGAGCTCCCTTGTATGTCGCTCGTCCCTGCTCCAAGAGAGCAGAGGTACTTCACCCTCTCTCCTTTTATTCTTATATCTAAAAATCTGGTTTTAAATGTTATAAGGCAAGCCTAATTACTACCTTTTACTAATTAAGCTAAGTGGGCCTAAAATCTGATTTACCTTAGTTAAACCAACTTGTTTCAATGGATGCTTGTTTATTTATTAGACTTAAGTGGACTGTTTTGTGGGCTTAATTAAATCACTTGTTTAAATCAAATCTTTAAATAGTTGTGTTAATATTTATGTTAGGGGTTAATTAAAAATGTTATGTTAAACTAATTACCTTCTAGTTCTTATAATCTGAATTCTTTATTGAATATAAGGAACACTTAAAAAATGAGTTTGTATTTAGTTCATTAGTGGTTATTAGAGTAATAAGAATAACTCATGGGAAATTAGGCAAGAAATGTTGCCAAGGTATTTTCCTCATATAGTCACTCATAATTTTAATTCGTAACTCCTTTATTTGAATATGCAACTATTAATTTGTAAGCTTATAATATAGTAATACGATTAAAGGATTAGTAAAACTTTTAATTTGATTTCTAAGTAATACCTATCGATTATCATGAGATAAGTATAAAGGTTGTGGATAAACTATTATAACTTCAACATATTACGTAATCGTTAAATAAGTTAGACTTTATAACTTATATAAACAATAGTATAAATTAAGAATCATACTTAAAGAGCACTTATATTAATGTTTCTATTAACTTCTAACTTATAAAAATACTCGTTTTGAAACTTAAAAGAACTCGTTCCTCGGAGCTCAGTAAGGACGATATCAAGGACATAAGAAGAGGATTATTGTTATTATTCTGCCATCAAGGTAACAACTACTGCTAGTACCCGCAATTCCTTTGAAATGCGTTTTTTTAATATGCTACTGAGATGATGATTTATGAACATGTGTTTTTGAGTTGCGGGATTATTACATGTTTTGATTACGTATCCTGAGACTTATATGATTGAAAGATACTGAGTTACAAAAGCATACTGATCACTGAAATGACATTGTTTATAAAATATTAATTGAAGTTACTGAGTTACTGAAATACACTGATCACTGTTAAAGTAAAAAGGAATGTAACATGATAATGTAAAGTGAAAGAACTGGTTGGTTGTACCTACTGACTGACTGAAGGTCGTGCACGTACCGTACTGTTTACTGGGGCACTGGCCCGATACTGTTTACTGGGGCACTGGCCCACTACTGTTTACTGGTGTAGGGCAATGCCCGGGGCCAAGGCCCTTGCACAGTGGTGCATACACATACTGGGAGACGTCCCAGCACTGACACTACAAAAAAAAATACATATAGAGGCAATCCAAAATTGCATCTAAATATATATTTGTAGCCTCTAATGGTGTTTAGAAACAATTTTTCAGAAAAATTTCCAAGATTAACACTTTATCATAGACACATGTAGTAGCTGATTGCACCTTTTGTAGTGATTGTATTCAATTGGTTATAATCTATAACTTCTGAAATCATATGATTTGTAAAGAAGACATGATTTATCTTCTTTCTTGGTCTTTGTTTATCTATGGACTAATTACTGGGTTATGTGGCAGATCAAATCAAAGAGAATTATGCTTTTATCATTGAACTTTGAGGAGTCTCTATTAGTGGGTAAATTTTCTAACCTTACCCCTTATACATTCTTCTTGGTTTTAGTACTTTTTTGCAGCCATGGATGTGTCATCTGACCTTACTGAGCTGGGGAAGACTCCAGTAGCAGTGGTTTGTGCTGGTGCTAAATCAATTCTTGACATACCTAGAACCCTCGAATATTTGTACTATAAACCTATGAAAGATCCAAAATTCTATCTTGCCTTCATAACTTATATTAGTTCAAGGTCTTCATTTTATCCCATTTGTTTGGCACAGGAAACTTAGGAGGTGTGCAATTACTGGTGGCCTGCTATCGCCGTGAAGTCTGCGTTTTTCTTGTTGTTGCTCAATTTTTAGTTAGCTTAGAAATTAGATCATTGTGATTGCCTGATTGGTGAGGCATTAGATCTGTGTATTAAAATGTCGTTCGATTGATCGAGTTTTTATTATTTTCCGGTAAAATTCTGTATCAAATTTAAATCCTGTTTAGCAATAATTACTATCTTATTTTAGAATCGGAATCAAAGTTATGGATTTGACAATTTCGGAAGGAAGTTGCATTTTTATCTTGATGATAGTAATATGTGTGAACTGTAAGGAAAAAAAAAAAATTATTGTTTGAATTAGAATATAGATGCTATTAATATTGAATTTGAATTCCATAAGTAGTTTTCTTTATTCTTTTTTTTTTTTATTAAAGGGTTTGGTTAGTTTCATATTTGGATTCCATAAGTTATTCTAATTTAGTTATTCTAATTGCTTAGTTAATCGGTCCCGTCTTCACATGCAGTTCTTGATCACAATTGATAATCAATGTATAATGTTTTGCATTTTAATAGGTTATTTTTCTTAATACAATGATTTCTTGATCTTTTTATTTCCTTTGATGTTTTGATTATCTTACGGTTAAGATATGTTGTCTTTCACATACTCCATCTCGTGACTTTCTCCACCTTGACAATTTATGACAAAGGGCCACGTACAATATGTTATCTGATTTGTCATACTAGAGTAGAGTGTGCCATTTTCACTAATCTAAACTGATCATTAACTAATATGAATTTGTTAGCCCTAAAGTAGACATATCCGACTTGAATTAGGGCTACTAATCGAGTTTAGATGCTCACAAGTAGCTTATGTTCGACTCAGTTAAATTATTCAAAGTTCAGCTCAAGTTCACTTGACTTAAATGCAAAAGGAGTGGAGTCAAGCAAGACCCAACTCAACTTGATTAACTCATGAGGAGCTCGATAATTATCTTATTAATTTTTTAGTTATGATTTTATAAAAGTAGTTACAATTGAGATATTTTTTCTCATACCTTTTTTATAAAAGAAACATACCTAACTAGTCATAAATGCTGAAACCTAAACCAAATATTATATTGCTTTTGATCCAAATAACCAAAATAAATACGCAAGGGGTGGATCCTCATAAAGAAAATGAAAACAGGTCAGGTTTGAGGACTGACCCTCATAGGTCGAACCAGGTTCAAGTCAGGTCAGAATCAGGTTGATCCAACGGTCAGATCTGTTTCTGACACCACTACTCGGTCAGGTCTGGGTAATCCCAGGTTAGGTTCGATCAGGTCTAGAGATTGACCCTCACAGGTCGAACCAGGTTCAAATCAGGTCAATATCAGGTTGACCCAGCGGTTAGAAGAGTTTTTGACACCACTAACTACAATTCAAGTGACACTAAAAAATATCTTTAGATGCAACAATAATCTATGTGATGCTAAAAAAAATGGCTATCGAGACAACTAAATTCATGTGATGTTAAATACATGGCTTTATAGACAACTAACTACAGTTGATGCTGAAAAAATGGCTTTAGAGACAACTAAAGTCATGTGACGCTAAATACATGGCTTTAGAGACAACTAACTACAGTTGATGCTGAAAAATGGCTTTAGAGACAACTAAATTCATGTGACGCTAAATACATGGCTTTAGAGACAACTAACTACATTTGATGCTGAAAAAAATGGCTTTAGAGACAACTAAAGTCATGTTACACTAAATACATGGCTTTAGAGACAACTAACTACAGTTGATGCTAAAAAAAATGGCTTTAGAGACAAATACATTCATGTGATGCTAAAAATATGGATTTAGAGACAACCAATATTCATGTGATGCTAAAAACATGGTTTTAGAGGCAACCAACATTCATCTGATGCTGAAATGTATCTTTAGAGGCACCAGAATATACTTGACACTAAAAACCATATAATTAGAGGCAACCATGTTTATGTGATGGTAAAAGGGGGTTTTAGAGGCAAGTCGGCCAAATGATGTGCCTCTATAGCCAATTTTTTTTGTAGTGTGACTGACGTACATCAACCAGAGTAAAAACTGATGAAATGGAATCATGGACTATTAAAGTGAATTGAATGAATTTTGTTTTCGTAAATGTTTGAATTATTCTTCCCCCCCCTGTTTTGTAAATAAAATGAGTTGAAATGAGTTTACGTTGCTAGGGTAGTTTGTTACTGAGCCTCGACTCATAACGTTTTGTATTTATGTTTTAGGTACTGCTGGGGACGATGGTACTGCGTAGTGGCAAGGATTACCACCTTATTAAATCATCTAGTATTAGTGCTACTAACTTGTAAGGTTAACTTAACTAGAATGTAAGACCATATGCTTTGATATGAGTTATCGTTGTTATGTCAAGTAAACGTTAACGTTGTCTACTTTATTATAATATAAGATGTCTAAGTTATCACTATTATATCTCTTAATGTTTAAATAGTTTTTATGATTGTAGCCTTGCACCTTCCTAACCGAAGGTGCGGCAATAATGCCTCGACTAAATAGGTATTCCGCTGCTAATTAGATAATCTTAAATGTTTTCAAATGCTTCTGGGCTTGAGGTAAATAAAAGCAAGTCTAAGGTTTATTTATTCTAGGATGTCTGCGAAGGAAATTACTAGAGTCACTGAAGTTAGTGGTTTCAAACTTGGAAACATGCCTTTCAAATATCTTGGAGTTTCAATCTCCACAGCAAAACTAAATGGAAGGGAATGTCATGCTTTAATGAACAAAATGGTGCAAAGAGTGAGAATATGGAGCTCAAGGCACCTTTCTTTTGCTGCTAGATGCCAATTAGTAAACAATGTGCTTATGAGCATTCATGTTTATTGGGATCAAATCTCTATTTTTCCCAAATGTGTAATTGATGAGGTTAATGCCATCTGTAGGTGCTTCTTATGGAAAAGAACATATAATGATAGCAAACCTGGGGTTGTAGCCTGGGATAATATATGTAGGTCTAAAAAGCCTGGTGGGTTATGCTTTAAAGATCTAGCGTGCTGGAATCTTGCTGCAATCAGTAAATTAGCTGGCATGTTGCATAGGATAAAGAGAATTTATGGGTCAAATGGTTAGTTGTATGTACATAAAGGATGTTGATTGGAGCACCTATGAGGCTCCTAACTCTGCTAGTCGGGTTTGGAAATTTGTTTCTAGAGCTAAGAAGGTTGTCACTTTGAAACTAAAGAGCTACCAGTGGTTATAGGATACTACTTAAAGCATAAAAGAGCATTATAAGAAATGAAAAAGGATGACATTGCTTGGGTGAAACATGTGTAGAATAAGTACTCGGTGCTTAAACACATGTTTATTTTGTGGTTAGCATTGCAAAAAAGACTGAAGAAAAGGTGTAGGTTACACCGGATGATGGGCCTAAGTGATGATTATAGGTGTTATCTCTGCCTACAAGCAACTAAGAACATCAATCACCTATTCTTTGGGTGTGCCTTCAGTTCAAGTTGTGTGCAAGAAGTCATGACATGGCTTGGCTTCAGATGGAGGAATTAAAATCAAAGTCAAGCTTCCAGGTGGTTGAGGGATAGAAAAACTGGGAGTGATCAATTTAAAAGACAGGTGGGGTTGGCTGGTCTTACAGCGTGTGTTTACTTGATCTGGAAAAATAGGAATCAATCATTTATAACAATGATGATACTATAAGCCGTATTGTAAATGAGATAAAGTATATAGTTAAGGGAAATTCTCATTGGTAACCTCGTACTTTTGCTGATTCTCACTAGTAACCTCGAATTTTTTTAAATTCCATTGGTAACCCTGTATAATATAGACATTCTCAACCATGACTTTGATGAGGAATCTTCCATTAAAAAAAGGAATATTCCGTTAGATTAACCCCTTAAACCATAATTAATCATCATAATTAAACCCTAAACTCAATATAGGCAAATCAGATCGTTTTTTGCAAATTCTGATCTCGAAACCGACCCTATTAAGGGCAAAATTGACCCCTAAAATAATTGAATACCACTTTTTATTTAATTTTTTTCATCATTTCGTATCTGCACGCAAATCGAGGCACTTTCGGTACGAAAATACACACAAATCGGATCGTTTTTTGCAAATTCCGACCTCGAAACCGACCCTATGAGGGCAAAATGGACCCCTAAAATATTTGAATACCACTTTTTTTAAAAAAATTCATCATTTCGTTTTTGCACGCAAATCGAGGTACTTTCGATATGTAAATACAGGATAATCAGATCGTTTTTTGCAAATTCCGACCTTGAAACATATTTTATCAAGGGCAAAATTGACCCCTAAAATATTTGAATACCACTTTTTAAATTTTTTTCATCATTTCGTTTTTGCACGCAAATCGAGGTACTTTCGGTATGTAAATACAGGAAAATCAGATCGTTTTTTGCAAATTTCAGCCTCGAAACCGACCATATCAAGGGCATAACAGACCCCTAAAATATTTGAACACCACTTTTTAAATTTATTTTACATCATTTCGTTTTTGCACGCAAATCGAGGTACTTTCGATATGAAAATATATGCAAATTTGAAAAATTATTCATCAGTTAAAAACAAAATAAATTGTTAAAAATTGATATCAAAATATTTTATGGGTAAGTTTTGCCTCTATTTACATACCGAAACTACCTCGATTTGAGCGCAAAAACAAAATGATGAAAAAAAAATTAAAAAGTGGTATTCAAATATTTTAGGGGTCAATTTTGCCCTTTATTGGGTCGGTTTCGAGATCGGAATTTGCAAAAAACGATCCGATTTGCGTGTATTTGCGTACCAAAAGTGCCTCGATTTGCGTGGAAAAACGAAATGATGTAAACAAAATTTTAAAAGTGGTATTCAAATATTATAGGGGGCATTTTTGCCCTTGATAGAGTCGGTTTCGAGGTCGGAATTTGAAAAAAAGATCCAATTTTCCTAAATTAAGTTTAGGGTTTAATTATGGTGATTAATTGTGGTTTAAGGGGTTAATCTAACGGAATATTCCCTTTTTTAATGGAATATTCCTCATCAAAGTCATGGTTGAGAATGTTTATATTGTACAGGGTTACCAATGGGATTTAAAAAAATTCGAGGTTACCACTAAGGATCAGCAAAAGTATAAGGTTACCAATTAAATATAGAGTTATACAGAATTTGAAAGCAAAAGTGAAAGCTAGTGAATAGAGGTGGAGTAACAATTTGTAATTGTTGGGTGTTGTCTAGCTTCAGTTTGGGACTAGCAGTTGCTATGTGCCTTTAGGTGTTGTTTTGTGTGAGCTTTAATAAAGTACTTAAATACCAAAAAATATCTTAGTTTCTATATTTTTCGAAAGAGGATGGACCTTGAAGGACTAGGCTACCAAAATTTATTGCAATTTTGTGCGAAATTTAGTGTACAAGGAGTAACAACATTTTCAAAGGACAAGCTACCACTCTTGGGGTTGCTCAACGCCAAGTCATGGATGGGGTTCAACAACATCAACTTTTTATCTCCAAGATCAACGTTGTTGTGACTTAACAAGATGATCTTTTCCCACCAGTTATAGCATTGCAAATATAGGGCAACAAATCCATGGCACACCACAAGTCTTCATACAAGTAGATGGATTCTAGGGAAAACACAATCATTTTGGGAGCACAATATGAGTCATAGAGGGTCACAATGGACAAAGGATGATTGGGCAGGAGAGTGCCAACATGCAAATTCAACCCTTATCGCAGAAGTAAATACATGTCTCCGAGCCACTCTTTGGGTAAATAAGGAGTGTACTACAACGTTAGCGTCGAGACGGACTCCACAACACTGGTCACCTATCTCCGCAACCCCCACACATCGAACATTTCCATTAAGTGGACTATCTAAGCTATCTGAAAGGCAAAATAAACCTAGTTTGGTGCCAAATAAGGAAAGTTTCCATGGATCAAGTAAGGTATGCTCATGACATGGCTACCACTTGTCGTAAGTGATAAAATATAAAATATATTAGGATAATATTTTTGCATTCACACTTCTACTATGGATACATTTCCTAGTCTTTCCTAATCATGTTAGGATTATGCTTTCCTAATCATGTTAGGATTATAATGTTGTACACTATATATTCTGATCAATGAAATTCACTCCGATTCAGGGAGTTTACATTATCTAACATGGTATCAGAGCGTAGGTCAGTACATCAAAATTAATCCAAGCATAATTTATTTTTCTTCTCTCCAACGTTGTTGGACCGGCGTCCTACAGCTCCACTCACGATATTCCATTGATTCGGGTACCACAAATGACCACCCGGGTTTGTCCTTCAGTAATATCAAAAACGATATTCCATTGATTCTTGATTGTGAGAAGGTCCAATATTCGAACTGGGTTGAATTATTTGAGATTCATTGGCATGCTTACGATGTTTTAGATCATATTGATTCCTCCAAGCCCCAACCTTCTGACATCTCTGACACACTATGTAAACGCCTTGATTCTATAGTTAAAAATTGGATTTTTGGCACCATCTCACCTGATCTTTTACAAACTATCCTATATCTTGTTTCTACAGCTCAAGAAACCCGATATCGGTTAAAAGCCATATTTCAAGACAATAAACACACACGTGTCGTGTATCTTGAAAACCAATTCAATGTGTTGCATCTCAATAATTTTTCTGACATCACTACCTACTGTCAACAATTAAAAAATATTAGCGATCAACTTGCTAATGTGGATCAAAGTGTGTCGGAATAAAAATTAGTTCTACAACTTGTTGGCGGCCTTGTCAAAATTGACTTTGACAATGTTGCTTCTCTTATTCAATAAACAGAGCCATTCCCCTCCTTTGAAATATCCCGCTCGCGTCTTCTCCTTGAAGAATCTCGCAGAGCCCATGACACGTCCTCCTCAGCCACAACTTTCGTGGCCCAAAATAATGAATCTAGCGCCTTCACCGTGTCTAACACCCCTCACCAATAGTCCCAGCCACGTGGTGGTAGTGCCGGTGGTGGTCGCAACGGCGGCAGAGGTCGCGGTGGCGGACGGAGAAGTAGAAATTGAGAGGCCGAGGCTGCATAATAATAACCGCACCAACCACAACGACGCCTCTCAACAACAACAAGGCCCAGCCCAGCAGACATGGACCAGCCCACTTCAAACCCACAACAGCGGGATGCCTTCCAAGCCTAGCAGCAACGCAGTTGGGCCACACTGCCCAACCATTACCCCACGCAAGCCGAGCAGCAGAATTGTCCAACTCGTCATACTCCTGCCTAGTCCGGTTATACTACTCCACCAGTCCAGCATGCCTACACTGCAGGTCCAACAAGTTATGGGCCACCCATGACACCCACAGGACTTGGCCATGCATTTTCTACTATGACTCTCCCGCATCCCGATGACGATTGGTACATGGATTCTGGCGCCTCCTCTCACATGACTCACACTTCAGTTAATCTCTTGCCCTTGTTTGATTTAAGCACAAAAAATCATATTTTAGTTGGTAATGGTAACCGCATTCCGATAACGGGTTATGGATATACCACCCTTGCTAACCAACATTTAATCCTTCATGATGGATACCTTGCCCCACAACTCATTAAAACCTAATCTATGTTCGTTAATTCACTACTGACAACTCTATTTCAATACAATTTGATCCATCTAGTTTTTCTGTGAAGGACTGTCGAACGGGTACCATTTATAACGAGATGTGAGAGCTTCAGGGACCTTTATCCTGTAACTCATCAACCCCAACCATCCACTCATCTAGCCACTGCCCTTGCAGCCATTTCATCCCCCCCACTTGGCATGATCGTCTAGGCCATTCAGGAGCAGAATATATTAGCTTTCTTAGAAATAATAACTTCATAATGTGTAATAAAGAGCATGAATCTCATTTTTGCCATTCTTGTCAAATTGGAAAACACGTTAAATTGCATTTTTATGATACAACTAGCACTAATACTTCTGCTTTTGATATTATTCATGCTGTTTTATGGACGTCTCCTATATGTAGTAGTTCGGGTCATAAATATTATTTGGTTCTTGAGATGATTATACTCGTTATGTGTGGACTGTTCCTCTTAACTACAACTCTCGTGCATATTAAGCCCTTATGAACTTCTATATGCCTATGTCAGAACTCAATATGAATGCAATATTAAAGCCTTCCAAAGCGACCATGATCGTGAATTTGATAATTATCCTTTCAAATAGTTTTGCATTCATAATGGCATGATATTTCGTTTCTCTTGTCCCGACACCTCATCTCAAAATGGGAAAGCAGAACGAATGCTCCGCACACTCAATAATATCACTAGAACCATGCTCCATCATGCTTCCCTTCCTCTAAATTTTCGGAATTATGCTCTTGAAATAGCCACATATCTTCGTAACATCTTACCTACTAAAACATTTACCAAGATGACTCTATTTCAGGCCTTATTTCAAAAAATCCCATCCTATGATCATTTGCGTGTGTTTGGGTGTTTGTGTTATCCCAACCATTCTTCCACCTCCCCTCACAAGCTTACTCCACGGTTTGCTCCGTGTATTTTCTTAGGCTTCCCTCCAAACCATCGGGGATATAGGTGCCATAATTTTACTACACAAAAATTCATTATCTCACGACATGTAACATTTGTTGAGAACAACTTCCCCTACTACACATTGGCCCAAAATCCGTCGGGCCCAACTCCCACACCTGATGCTACATCCCCTCTCCTCAATCCTTATTTTTGGATGTTCCATTTCGGCCCAGAACACTGCCAGTAGGCCCCGTTGGCTCCCACCCACCCAGCTCACATGTCCCCTATACGCCTAACCTGAGACCCGCTTATGGCGTCCCACGCACAACCCACACCCTGCGTCTACCCCCCCCCCCCCCGTGAGCACCCTACTCCTCAACCTGTCAAGCCTGCACAACTGACTCTCAGCCTAGGCCCATCTGCTATCCCTCCAGCCCAGCTAGCAGTGCACCCCTTTCAGCGCTATACACCTCCTCACCAGCGCAACCCACTAATTGCCTCTCCAGTCCATCCTCCTTTATCACCCCAAATAACAACTCGAGCCCGACATGGCATCTATAAACCAAACCTGTGGTATGCCATGGTTGCCCCTGCACCAATTTATCGCTCTCCTCTTCCAAAAAATCACAAAACATCCATGTATGATCCTAATTGGAATGCGGCCATGAACGATGAATTTAGTGCTTTAATCAAAACAGGGACTTGGGATTTGGTGCCTCGGTCTACGGGGGTGAATATTGTGAATTCTATGTGGCTCTTTTGTCATAAAGAAAAAGCTAATGGTGACCTTGAGAGGCACAAGGCTCGTTTGGTATGTGATGGCAGGTCTTAGGAACAGGGTGTTGATTGTGATGAGACATTTAGTCCGGTTGTTCGATCGGCCACTATTCTCACAGTATTGGGCTTTGCTATAGCCCGCCACTGGACTATTCGTCAACTTGACGTTAAGAATGCCTTTTTACATGGCGATCTACAGGAAATGGTATTTATGCATCAACCTTATGGTTTTGTTGACAAAAGGTTCCCTCATTATGGTTGTCGTCTTCGTAAAGCTTTGTATGGTCTCAAACAAGCACCTCATGCTTGGTATCAGCGTTTTGCTAACTATCTTCTGCATATTGGTTTTGTTATTCGTAAAAGTGACACCTCATTATTCATGTATAAGCAAGGTTCTGACATGGCAAATCTTCTCATATATGTCGATGATATTATTTTGTGTACTTGCTCTAATTCTTTGCGAGATCGTCTTATTGGTACTCTCAAAACAAAATTTCCAATGTCTGATTTGGGCTCACTCATTTACTTTTTGGCAATTTTTGTCACTCTCAAATCTTCATATGTGCTTCTTTCTCAGCAAAAATATGCACAGGAAATATTGGAGTTTGTTGTCACTCCAATTAATACTAACTCCAAGCTCAGTGCTGATTTAGGACCGCCAGTGTCTATTTCTACTCATTATCGTAGTTTAGCGGGAGCTTTATAGTATCTTATATTTACTCGCCCAGATATTGCTTGCGCAGTTCAGCAGGTTTGCCTTTTCATGCATGACCCGAGGGAGTCCCATTATAATGCTTTGAAATGCATCCTGCGCTATATTCAGGGCACCATTGATCATGGGTTACATTTATATCCTACTACTCAGTTGCGCTTGATCACTTATACTGATGCAGATTGAGTTGGTGTCCTAACACTCGTCGTTCCATGTCAGGTTATTGTTGTTTTCTTGGGGATAACTTAATTTCCTTGTAGTCTAAGAGACAACATACTCTATCTAGATCTAGTGTTGAGGCTGAGTATCACAACATTGCTAATGTTGTTGCCAAATCTTCTTGGTTGTGTAATCTTCTTTTGGAGTTACATTGTGATCTTCGTCTGGCAACCATTGTTATTGTGATAATGTTAGTGCTATATATCTTTCTCGCAACCCAGTTCAACACCAATGCACCAAACATGTTGAGATGGACATCCATTTTGTTCGAGAAAAGGTTATTGGTCAAATATGTGTGTTGCATGTTCGCACCCGATATCAGTTTGCTGACATATTCACAAAAGGCCTTCCGCGATATTTATTTTTGGAGTTTAAGTCTAGTCTTAGCGTACGTTCTCCTCTCGCTATGACTGCGGGGTGTGATAGAATATAAAATATATTAGGACAATATTTTGCACACGTCTACTATGAATAGATTTCCTAGTCTTTCCTGATCGTGTTAGGATTAAACTTTCCTAATCATGTTGGGATTATAATGTTGTATCCTATATATTCTGATTCAGGGAGTTTACATTATATAACAGTAAGGACTATAATCCTTTACTTGTTCTTTAATCTTTGTACGTTCTCTCAATGTCCAAAAAACTGTATTAATGAAATTATATTACTTCCTTCATTTTTATATAGATGTTACACTTTTGGAAAATCCGGTTACCTAGGCAAAATTTTGATGAGGGACTAAGAGAACATAAGGGTGGGGGATTAAAGTAGTGGAGACCATTGCACATGGGTGGTTTAAGGGAAGGGAGGAGAGAGAAAAGAGGGACCACAACTTGGTTTTCTCCTTTTTTTTACACGGCCAAGGAGAGAGAAAAGAGTACCCAGCCAAATTTTTTGGCACCAATTGACTTTCCCTCCAATAATTTCATAAACTTCAAATTTTGAAAAAAAATTCAAAATTTTCATTCTTAAAATTTATTGAAGCCTAAAATCTACAAACTCTCTCTTCTATATAAATCTCCGACATTAAATGAGGGCTTATTTCACAAAATGAAGAGAGAGAAAATATTCTCAAGCACCATGGTTTAGTTTCATTACAAAAAACTATCAAACCTACTAGTTCACTTCACACACTGCACATTAATGTTTAAAATAATCATCAAAAAAATTACAGACTTAAGTTTCCCACAAAAAACCTTAAACTTCAGTCCTTAAATAATCTTTGACAGCATTCAAAATGGGGTCAGCAGATGAGGGAGAGGCAAGGTTGTTTGGCCTCCAATAGTTGCTGGAAATTGAGGGTATGGAGGATGACTTGATGCTGCATGAAATGGGGGCGCATCATCATAGTGATGATGACCATTACACATATGATGATGATGAAGGAGGCACAACAGCACAGCATGAAGCAAAGCAGCAACAACAGCAAGTTCAGCAACACCAATTAAACGCAGAAATAGAAAACAATGTAAGTGCATCAAGACAAAAACCACATTTAAGTCTAGAAAAAAGGAGAATGTTGGTTGATGACCTTCTTACCTCAGAAATAAATGGTAAACTTGCATGGGGTGTAAAAAGAAAATTAGCAAGAAAGCATGGCATAAGCAGGATGACATTAGATAGAATGGAAAGATGCAAAAAATCAAAGAGAAAGTGGCCATGCCATAGATGTGGGAAACAAAAAATTAGGCTGATGTGGTAGGAAGCTTAAAGTTTATGATGAAAAATGGCTTCAGTCAGTCCCACTTCATCTAAGGACAAGTATTAGGGCATTTGCTGCTTATCTTAAAGTCCCCTCATCCACGGCCTATAGACTACTCAAACAGGACAAGCTGAGAAGTCACACAAGCAGCACTCACCCAAAACTGGCAGAAGATCACAAACTTCAAAGAATGAAGTGGGTGTTACATCATATATTACCAGCAACAAGGACACAACCACCAAAATTTGTTGACATGCAAAATCTTGTTCACATAGATGAGAAGTGGTTTTATTTGAGTCCAAATATAATGAGGAGGTTTTACTTGCTCCCTGCTGAAGATGACCCTTATAGTTGTTTTCAATCTAAGAGATTTAAGATTAAAGCTATGTTCATGTGTGCAACATCTAGACATATTAAGGACTGTGAAGGGAGGATGATACATGATGGAAAATTTGGTATCTACCCTTTTGTTGAGTATGTGACAGCAAAATATTCAACTAAGAACAGAAGGGCAGGAACTTGGTTGAAAAAAGCAATTAAAAGTGTTAGCCTAACAGTTATGAGGGACATGATAATCAACACTATCATCCCTGAGCAATGATATTTCCATACCGGGTATGTGCCAATACCATGACATTTATGTAATTTTAATGACAAAAGTAATATTAAAAAATTATAAACTTTTTGTTTTTCTTAATTTTTTTTTTTTTTTGGGCTTGTTAGTTGAAATCTTAAATCATATCCTAACAATATCTTATCATATCAGTTACCTATAAAATCATATCTGAGCTACATTTAATCATATCAAGTATCTGGTATGGAAAAGTTTCCCCATACCGGATATGGGAGTATACTTTCTCATCATCGCTTCCATCATGAGGAATTGGCCTGAAGGTGTGTCAAAGGATATATACATACAACAAGACAATGCAAGACCTCACATTCATGCAGATGATCCAGCATTTAGGATAGCAGCAACTCAAAATGGGTTCAACATTCAATTAATCAATCAATCATCTCAGTCTCCTATCTTAAATGTGCTAGACTTGGGATTTTTTTAGAGCAATTCAAGCACTACAATATCACTCTTTTCCTAAGAATCTAGATGAATCGATTTTAAAAGTGCATGACTATTATGATTTCTTTGACCCAGAAGTATTGAAGTACACTTAGTTACAATTACAGTAAGTTATGGTAGAAATACTTAAATGCAAAGGGGGAACAATTATAAGAACCCACACCATGACAAAAGAAAACTAAAGAGACAGGGATTACTTCATGACAATGTGGAAGTTGAGCAAGCACTGATAGATGAGACAGTTGTTTATCTAAATGAGAGGTTCGTCAATGTAGGTGAAGCATTTGACTACTTAGATGCACAAGAAGCCTAGAATGAGCAGAAGATGAAGCTACTTTTTTTGCACATAATAATGATGTGTATGAAGGAGAATAAAGGGGAGCAACTTATGGTAACAAGTATATAAGAAGACAAATACACAGGTATAGAAGTTACAACACTTTTGTATAAGCTTATGGAGAAGATGCAGCAACACTTCTAAGCAAACTAGGATTTTTTTGGGGGGTTTTATGTTTATCTCTTAAAGTGTTATCTAGATGTTGAAGGACTGGTTTGTATAAGAAATTATGCAACAATTATTGAAGAAAAGCATTTTATGTTTATGTTTAATTTTTGCATATCAACAAGTTTAAAGTGAGTTGTGTTTTTTAATAAATCCATCAGGGATAATTGCAATGGATGATTTCAATCCTCAACTTATTGGTTTAAAACCAATAAGGATCAAATCATCTATTGCTCCTCAAGCCCAAAACATGAGTCCCTTCATCATCTGGATTATAAGTTTTTTTTTCGGTTGTTTCACCAAGTACCCCTGAGTTTTCAAAAAATTCACCTGGTACCCTCCATGTTTTCAAAATTCACCAGGTACCCCTAAGTTTCAAACTAATACACGCGGTACCCTTAAATGCCCTTGATGACTAACGGCGTTAGCCGTTAGTCATTAACCCTAATTTTCTGCTTTAACCCTAATTAATCCCCTGATCTTAACCCTAATCCTAACCTCTACCCCTAACCCTAACACTAAACCCTAACTCTAACCCTAACCCACCACCCCACCACCCATCCCCCACCCTCCCACCACCCCTTCCCCCTCCCCCACCCCCCTCAGCCCCTTCCCCACCCCCCGCAGCCCCTCCCCACCCTCACACCGCCCTCCTCCCCACTCCCGTATCCCCTCCCCACCCTCGCGCCGCCCTCCTCCCCTCTCAGTTCAGTTCAACAGCCCCCCACCCCTCCCTCCCATCGCGCGCCCCGACCTTCCCCCACCCCCGCGACCACAAACCACCCCCTCCCATTTTCGCACCCCACCGCCTGCGCCCCTGCGCCGCCCGCAACCCCTTCTTCTTCCCTCTATTTTTTTGGCTGTGGGGGACTTTTTGTTTCGCAAAAATTGGAGGAGGGTGGTGCAACGGGGGTGGGGGAGGGTGCGAAAATGGAAGCGAGGTGATGTTGTAGTGGCGCGGGGGTGGGGGTGCGGGGGGGGGGGAGGGTGCGATTTCAGGGGCTGCGAAAATTGCGTGGAGTGGGGGAGGGAGGGTGGGGGGCTACGGTGGGGGTGGGGATTGCGAGGGTGGGGGGGATGCTGGGGTGAGGGAGGGGGGCTGGGGGTGGGACAGGGAGTAGGGTGGTGGGAGGGTGGGGGAAGGGTGGTTAGGTTTAGGTTTAGGGTTTAGGGTTAGTGTTAGGGTTAGGATTAGGGTTAGGGTTAGGATTAGGTTTAGAGGTTAATTAGAGTTGAAAACAGAAAATTAGGGTTAATGACTAACGGCGGTTGACGCCGTTAGTCATTAAGGGCATTTAAGGGTACCCCGTGTATTAGTTTGAAATTTAGGGGTACCCTGTGAATTTTGAAAACTTGGAGGGTACCAGGTGAATTTTTTGAAAACTTGGGGGTACTTGGTGAAAATACCGTTTTTTTAAATAAAAAAAAAGACTCAAGTTACTCAAAACAGGAACTCAAGTCACTTAGCAAAGAGGGACTGAAATAACTCAGCAAACCATGCACATCAACTTACATTATTAGCCATTTATCCACCCTCCAACCTCCAATCCAAATCCAACCTCATACCCAATTCCAACATCCAATCCGTATCCAATCCTATTTTAAACAACCTCCAATCCAAATTCATACAGAATAGGCAACTAATAGCAACAGTAGGCAACCCAAAACAATAGCCAACAAAGTTCCAATAACCAACCAAACAAAATAGGCAACATAAAAAAAGAATAGGCAACCAATAAATTTATTCAACCAACACCAAGAGGCAACTAAACATAATAGGCAACATAAAAAGAATAGGCAGCCAACATATTTATCCAACCAACACCAATAGGCAACCAAACATAATAGGCAACATAAAAAGAATATGCAACCAACAAATTTATACAACCAACACCAATAGGCAACCAAACATAATAGGCAACATAAAAAGAATAGGCAGCCAACAAATTTATCCAACCAACACCAATAGGCAACCAAACATATAATTAACATAAAAAGAATAGGTAGCCAACAAATTTATCCAACCAAAACCAACAGAATAAGGAAGGGAACTCAAGTTACTTAGCAAACATGCGCATAAAATAAAAATGAAATTAAATTGAGTTGGGATGATAAAACCTCAAGGACTCAAGTTACTGGCTTTACGCCTAATAAGGAAGCAATGGGAATCAGGGTTTAGTTCTGAGCTTGTACAGGGGCTCATAGGGATATCCAGCTCATCCTCATCAGCCTCCGATGACCCCAAAAGGTCTTCAACCACATCAAACACCTTGAAACCCCCATCAGTCTCCACATACATTGAATACATTTTGCCTTCATCGTCGTAGACGTTGAAGGCCGTAGCAGTGCAACCCAAACATTCACTATCCCCCTTCCTAGGGATCTCAACCTCACCCAATTAGAACTTCCTCTTGGACCCCGTCACTTCCTTCTCCTTCCCATTCACCCTTTTGGAAATACAATAAAAAAAAACAGGAGCCCTATGTGCGCAGATGGTCTCATGGGTAGACCGCAAAAGAACCTTACCTTTTTTCTAGTCACCCTTTTCCCCCCACCTTCCTCAACCTTATTGATCTAGGCCTCAACCTCTTTGAAAGTGATTTGTGGGCCAACATATGTTGAATTGGGGGACTCATAGGTTGAGGATTGGAAAACGAGGGAAGGAACTCCTTTGGTAACCCAGTTACCTGGTAAAATTCATCAACCACCACACCCAAAGCCTTCAAGGCATAAGGGCGAAGCAAATTCTTTGCGTCTCCACTGTCATAAAGCCTCTTGGGCCAAGGTGATTTTGACTCAAATGCATGCATCAACTCGTGGGTGCTATCAGACTCATCAGCGTCATTTATTTGGAACAACGCATCAATAAGGGGTTGGATATTAGGAATATACATGTTCGCTATTTTTCTAGGGTTTTTTTGAGAGCAAACAAAAGCATATCTAGGATTTCTGAGAATTTGAAGATAAAATAAAAGGATGAGAATGAGGATTTCAAGTAGTGAAAGGAGAATTAGAAGGTTTTATAGGGGATTTGAGGAGAAACTGAAGAAATTAAGAGAGAGAAATTCGAGTTGAGGAGAGAGAAACAGAAGATGAGAAGAGGGAAATGAAGGTGGGGAGAGAGAAGATGAAGTTTTGAAGGGGGGAGGTGTTCGTATTTTAGGGTTATGGGAAGTTGGGGAAGAACACTAATAGGGGGGATGAATCAGTGTAATGAATTTGGGGGGTTGGTTTTGATTTATTGATGGGAAATATGGAAAGGTAGTTGGGGATTTAGATTTTGCTGGGAATAGTTAAAATCTGATTAGACTAGGTTATGTTTTAATAGGGTAGATTAAGTGGGTTTTAATTTTGTAAATTGTACTCCCTCCATCCCAAAATATAGTTCCCATTTCATTTTGCACAATCTCCAAGACGTACCGTTGACCTACGATATCTTCTATTTCTTATTAGTAAAAAATATAAAAAGTTGATACTACGAATTCACACATTGAGATGAAGCTAACAAGACCCCTTATGAATATGTTTTTTTTTTCATACATTAGTAAGAATATTTGGTCAAAGTTTTTAAAATTTGACTCCCAAAATAGAAATGGGAACTATATTTTGGGACGGAGGGAGTAGTTAGTAAGGGTAATTGGGTCATTTTACAAGGCAAAACTTACTAATTTAGGGGAAAAAAATATAACATCTATTTTGAAGCATGCCGTTTTAAGAAAGTGTAACATCTAAATAAAAACGGAGGAAGTATTATATTAATTATTATTATTATTTCTTTCAAAAAAAATTATTATTATTATTGATTTATTTTTTAGTAGAGTTCTATTTTGTTTAAGTCAATTCAATTTAATGTAGCTAATTTCGATTCAAAACAACATCACCTTGCTGCTTGCAGCTAGGGGTGTAAGCGGACTACGAAAAGTCCAGAGTCCAATCCAGTCCAGTCCAAACTTGTCGGACTGGACTGGACTGAAAATTTTTCGGACTGGACTTGGACTCAAATTTTCGAGTCCAAATATTTTTGGACTGGATTTGGACTCATCCCTTTGGAGTCCAATAACTCCAGTCCAGTCCAAAAATATGTATATATATAATATATATTTAATACATATATAATGTATATATTAAAAAAAATTGATACTATTTTTAAAATTTTGGAGTTTTCGACCTTCCCTCTTCAAATGTTTCAACTGGCGCCAGACAATTTGACTTGGCGCCAGACTATTGCACTTAGCTCCATTTGTTAAATAAGTAAATTATACTAGCAGTACTACAGTAGTAGGAGTAGGCGACTAATTCTACCTCACTTCACTCCTCAGTCCTTACTACTCACTTCCTCTTACTCTTCATTTTCTTTCTACCTCGCTGTATTGACTCTCGCATTCTCTATTTCTCCCTCAGATTAATTCTCAGTCTCTCTGCTTCCTCTCAACTTAGATCAAGGTAAGCATCTAATTTAACTTTTTATTCATAGTATTTTACTTTAATTTAAGCTTTCAATCTAATTTGTGGATATTGATAATTGAATCAGATGTCAAGCGCTCAAGCATCTCAAAAAACATTGTGAATTATTGAATCTGAATCGGGAAAAAAGATATAATAATCGGACTGCTGGATTGGATTCGGACTCAAGAAAAAATTATCGGACTGGATTGGACTGGACTCAAAAAATATTTGGATCGGACTTGGACTCAATTTCTCGAGTCCAAAAAACTTTGGACTGGATTTGGATTTGGCAAAGTCCAATCCAGTCCAATCCACTTACACCCCTACTTGCAGCAAAAGAATTGTATTCATGCACGAATGGAGACAAATGCGAAGGCGACATAGTTGGTCACGGATCAAATTGGAGCAAAAATTTTCCATGGTGAAATGCTGGTGTACTAAAAATATGGACGTACTCACCTTGGGAGTGAAAATTGTAGTAGTCAATAAATAGGGCATAGGCTACACCTTAGCCTCATAAACCTAGAAAGAGAACTTAGGGGAAAAAAGAGAAGAGAGAAGGGACATTCGAAGTGTCCCACTAGCTTTATCAGCTTTTTCTTTATTTTTTGCCCTTTTTCTTGGCTGAAACCTACTTTTGCAAATGCTAAATAATTACAGATTACTTCCCCTGGCATATATAATTACAGATTTTACTGTGTAGGTAGCATGGATGAGACTTGCGAAACTTATTTAGAATAGTTTATTTATCACTGTTTTTTTTTTTGATAATTAGTCTCCTTGTTTTATTAATTGAGAAAGCAAGGAGCCATAAATAGCCTCTAGGACTTACACCCAGGTAGTCTCCTTATGGAGAGCACTTTCATAGTGCCGAGGCACACCCAAGTGAAGGAGGCAATTACAGCCCCTGCTGAGGGAGACCATTACAATGTTCCATTACTACATAACCATCAAGGGAGGGGGAGATCATTACAAAAGGGGCCATAAACCCGAGGCTATTCTTATACAAATTAGCATCAGCGAAAAAACCTATTCATAATCTTAAAGCCAAGCAATAAACTCCGAGGATCTGTAGATTCCTTGCTTCGCTAGGGAATCTGCCACAAAATTTGAAGCCCTGCCCTTGTGAATTATGGAAATCTTCATCTCATGCTTACGGGCATGACGAATGAAATTTAGATGGAAGGCTAAATTCCAGGGACCCCCACTGACACTATTACTCCATGAGACCGCATTCGCTGAGTCCGACTCAATTATGATTTGATGCTGCTTGATGCAAGGATTTGCCAAGGAAATTGAGATGGCTCTGTGAATAGCCAGGACCTCTGCGCTATTTATTTCCATTGTGGGAATGGGAGATGAGAAAAGACATTGGAAATTACCTTCATGATTTCGCAAAACTCCCCCTATGGCAGAGCGGGAAAGAGATGGGATATATGATGCATCCACGTTCCATTTTATGCATTCTTTTTCCGGAGGAGACCATGGAGAGGGGGGAAGGACTGGGCGCCTCAAGCACTCTGATGCGAGGGAAGGACCATCCCAGATTAAACATGGAGGATTCCTTTGAATTTCTGACGGCGAATAAGGAAATGAATCAGACCACCCAGATATCCACCATCCGAGGCGGAGTAAAACCAAATCATGAACTTGTGAGGCCGAACATTTTATGTTATTAAAGATACGGGAGTTACGTTCTTTCCATATGGACCAAACAATGACAAAAAAAGAGGCTGCCCAAACCTTTTTAAAGAACTTGTTTTTTAGGGGTGAGTTCCATTGATCGAAGGCGACCCGGATACTGCCTGGCATCACCCCTACCAAATTCCAGATATTCATCCATTTGCTCCACAATTGAGAAGAGAAGGGACAGTGCAAAAAAAGATGATCTATCTCTTCTGTGCTATTGTTACAAAGAGCGCATTTGTTTTCAGATTGAGTAATAATGCCTATCCTTGCGAGCTTGCTTCTTGTATTAACACGGCCCAACAGAACCGTCCAAGTGAATATTTCAATCCTGAATGGAACAAGGCCCCTCCACAGGCCTTTAATAGCGTCGAACTCCAGATTTGATGGTTTCACAAGTTCAGTGTAAAAGGATTTCACTGAAAAGGCACCTGATTTGTGGAAGGTCCAGGTGTAGGAGTCCCTACCATTTTCATCAAGTGATACGCGAGAGAGAAGGATGAGCAGATGGGTTCTCTCTTCAATGTCGCGGGCCCTAAGAGGCCGAGACCATGAGAAATTCCACTTCCATTGGATACCATCCCATGTACTATAGCAAGCCACTGAAGCCATCGGATTAGAGGCCAGCCGAAATAATCTTGGAAAAAGAACTTTGAGAGGGGTTATATCTAGCCATTGATCATACCAAAAGAAGGTATCCACACCATCACCTACCACTTTACGGAGCCCCTGGTAAGCAATATTTTTTGCGGTCGGATTCTTGATGAATGCTTCACAAATTCGTTTCCAGGGTCCGCCCGATTTCGGAATTTCGATATCTCTAATCGAAATAGCATCCGGGTAGCCATATTTTTCTTTTATCAACTGCCGCCAAGGGAGAGATGGATATTGAAAAAATTTCCATATCCATTTGAAGAGCAAAGCAATGTTTCGATGAATCATGTTTCCAATGCCTAATCCCCCGAATTCTTTTGGAAGCTCCACTATGTTCCATGCTACTAGAGAGAGAGTCTTTTTATCCATGTCGCCACTCCATAAAAACCTCCTTTGGATTCTTGCAATTTTCTCGATTACGCCCTTTGGAACCATAAACAAAGACATATAGTATAGAGGAAGACTAGCTAGAGATGATTTGATTAACGTCACCCGGCCACCAATGGAAAGTAGTTTCCCTTTCCACGAGTCCATCTTTTTTTGCATTCGCTCAATTATAGGGTCCCAACTTTTTATTTGTGAGCAGTTCCCGCCAATGGGGAGCCCAAGATAGGTGAATGGAAGATTCCCTACCTTGCAAAGAAGGGCTCTCGAAGCCATATCTATCCACGAGTCCGAAACATGAACACCAATCAAGGAGCTCTTATGAAAATTCACCTTTAAGCCCGAGACAAGATGAAATATGATGAGAGTTTTCTTGATATTCTGCAAATACTCAAGATTAGGAGGGCAGAAAATGATTGTATCATCTGCATATTGCAGATGTGTGAGTTTAGAGCCGCCCGGAGAAATTTCCAAGCCTTCCCATAGCCCGGCTGATGTTGCTTTCTTTATCAATAAATTCAGCGTCTCTGCTACTAAAACAAATAAGAACGGGGAGAGAGGGTCTCCCTGACGAAGCCCTCGCTGAAGTTTAAAGGGGGGTGAAGGCGATCCATTAATGAGAATGGATGATGCAGCAGTCATGACGCAAGATTGGATCCACCTGCGCCAAAGAGGAGGAAACTTCATTTGTTCCAGTGTCCAATCTAGAAAACCCCATGAAACGCTGTCAAAAGCTTTATGAAAATCAATTTTCAGAAGAGTTGATGGATTTTTCATTCTCTTGCATGAGTCTATAAGTTCCCCTGCCACTAGGGCACCGTCAAGGATTTGTCTATCTGCTATGAATGCTGATTGTAGAGGGCCAATAAGGGTGTTCATGACTGTTTGCAGTCTTTTGGAGAGCAATTTTGCGATAATCTTGTATAGGCAGCCCACCATACTAATGGGCCGAAAGTCAGTAAAGTGAGATGGGTGCTCCACTTTTGGGATAAGCGCAATGAAAGCCAAGTTGCAATCTTTCGGTAACACTGCAGAGGCCCAGAAATCTTGGATGATTGCGTAGAAATCTTCTTTAATCACCTCCCACGCATTTTTCACAAATTTAAAATTGAAACCGTCGGGTCCAGGGGCCTTGTCTGGATTGCACGAAGCCATGGCTGCATCGATTTCTTCTTTACTGAAAGGAACAATAAGAGAAGAAATTTGATCTGAGGAACAATAAGAGAAGAAATTTATCACTGTTAACTTGTCATTGGAGACATGGGAGATGAAAATGTGTAAGAGCAAGATACTTTCTTTTCTCAATTTCACATGAAGGTCAATATAGTTGTTCTTGATAGAAATTGTTAATGTGATGGAATATTTGGAACGAGTTGTTCTCTTTCATCTAACTTTATTTTACGAAAACTTTCTTTATTTGAGCTTCGTTCTTCACTCTTTATTTGCTTTGTATACTCAATGACTAAAAGATATTAATGTTTCTTAGCTTATTTCTTTACTTAAGCTTATTGATAATTAAAGATATTAATGTTTAAAATTATATCGATGAGCGTCAAAACATGAAATGTTACAACTATTTCTAAATTGTGCAACTATAGATTATGTTGACAAGTAACTGATAGAAGTACGCAATATGTATAATTTGGTACTTCCTCCATTATTTTTTAATTGCATTTAATTATACATAGATTCTTGAATCTAACAATATATAGCTTGATAAATTATATATCTAAAAATATATGTAATCTAACAATTACATATATTAATTATCAAGCTTATCCATTGGAGGGAACTCATCTCACCTAAGTCTATGGAAGCCTATCATCGATAAAATGGAGAAGAAACTAGCGGGTTGGAAAGCGAAACTCCTTTCTCTTGGGGGAAGGTTAACTCTCATCAAAGCCTCATTATTAAACCTCCCACTCTATTACATGTCATTGTTTCCCATTCCGGCGGGCATTGTTGAGCAAATCATTCGGATGCAAAGACAATTCATGTGGTGCAGCTCTCTTGAGAAGAAAAAGTTTATCTCTCCCATTGCATGGAACCACATCGAATCTCCCAAATTGCTAGGGGGATTGGGAGTAGGGAATCTCCAGCATAGAAACATGGGTTTGCTACTCAAATGGTTGTGGAGGTATCTTACAGAGCCGGACTCTCTTTGGCGCAACACCATTCAAGCAAAGTATCGCTACGACCCTTCCATCACTGCCCGAGATTTTAAAGCACCTACTTGCGGAGGCCCTTGGAAATATATTGTCACGTACATATTAAAGCAACCCCGTGGCAAGGAACTCATCTCCTCCATGATAAGGAAGAAAATCGGTAATGGATTGTAAACATCATTTTGGCACGACCTATGGATTGGAGAGTCCCCCCTAAAATTTTCTTGCCCGAGGCTATTTCGAATAAGTTCTTATCCTACTGCCATGGTAAATCAATTCGGGTTTTGGGACGGTTTGGAATGGAAATGGAGCTTCGTTTGGTCTAGAAGTCTTCGGCCACAAGATGAACAAGAGCTGAGCACTCTCCTCCTCGTGCTACAGCATGTCTATCTCTCATCATCTGATGTTGATACTCTTATGTGGGCTCCAAGCAAATCTGATACCTTTTCGGTGAAGTCAGTCTCAATGGAGCTTGCCAAAACCAACTCCCTTCTTGACGCAGGCTGCACCAAAAAATTATGGAGGGGTTTGGTTCTTCACAGGATAGAAATCTTCACTTGGCTTGTGTTACTTGAAAAAACAAACTCCAAGGCCAAACTTGCAAGAATTGGGATAATCCCAGCATCCGAAACTCTCTATGTGCTTTGCTCTCAATTTGAAGAAGATGTCAATCACCTTTTCTTGCATTTTTCTTTCTCTCATAAAATTAGGGCATGGTGGCTGCAGTTATGGAATATGAAATGGGTATTTCTCTTCAGCATCCGGCTTGCCTTCAAGCAGTGGCAATCGCTACTACGTGCGCCTTTCATCAAGAAAGTATGGTGTGCAGGTTTTTTCATCATGATTTGGTCAATCTGGAAGGAGAGGAATGCGAGATGCTTTAATCAAGTCGAGTGCAATGTTGAGCAAGTACAAAACCTCATTCTCTTGCGGTTAAGCTGGTGGATAATCGGTTGGGGTGACCCGTTCCCATATTCATCAACCGACATTGTAAGAAATCCTCAATGTTTATTATGGTCCCCCACTCGAATCAGCAAGCACCTCCTCCACTCATCTTCATCCTCTTCAAACTGGTCCCCCCCACCTCTCAACTCACTTAAGTGGAACATTGACGCCTCACTGAATGTAACGAACAATAAAACCGCGATTGGGGGTGTTCTCCGTGATCCTGAGGGTTGCTTCAAGTGCTTGTTTTCCAGCCCCATTCCATACATGGAGATTAATCATGTTGAGGTTCTAGCCATTCATAGAGCTCTCAAGATACTCCTCTCATCTCCTTTTGTGGGAAACTATGGTCTTGTTGTCGAATCGGACTCGGCAAATGCGGTCGCATGGTGTACAGGAGAAAACAAGGGCCCATGGAACCTCAACTTCCACATCAACTTCATTCGTGGTCTTCTTACTTCAACAGCTAGATTATCTCTAGTGTACAAAGGGCGTGAATCAAATGTGGTCGCTGACCAACTGGCAAAGCAGGGTCTTTCCTGTCGGGATGAATTTGTGGCTTGGCTTTAAGTGTAGCACAATATCGTCTATTTGTTTTTCGAGTCCTCTGTAGCCTTGATATTTTGTTTCATGGAAAATGTAAAGGCTACTAGCCAACCAGCCTATGGCTTTATCAATAAAATGCCACAAACTTTCAAAAAAGAAAATTTATCAAGCTATATATTGTTAGATTCAAGAATCACGGTTGATCTAGTTAATTGCATACCCTCTTTCCACCTATGTGACATGGGTTCGATTTTTTACCTTTACAAAGTGTGATCCCCATATTCCCCACTCTCACTTGTAAGGAATCTTCATTTTACATTAAAAATATACTCAACATGCATAACATAATAAGTAGTAGAATAATCTATAAGTGAGGAAGTAATAAAATGTGGAAGTAGTAGCGAACGACAATAGGTAATCCAAACCCTTGTGACACCAATTGAGACACTAGAAGGTCACCTCGATCTCTTAGCTCATGTGTAGATAATATGGTAAGAAAAAGATTACGATACTTCATATGTTTTTAGATGCATCCCAATATGTATTTTCAAATATCATTTTTTTTATTCTTAGTTATACCTAATTAACGATATTAATGGCTGGAGTTTGTATGTATTGGAGTTTGTAAAAAAGATATGTTGCAGTTAGAAAAGAAGGGAGGAAGTATATACTGAAATTGCTAACCACAACTTTTCTTAGAACATGTACAATGGGTGGGTTGGTCTTAAATGGTTTTTGAGTTTTTTTTCTCTCTCCTTTCCTCCTTCTTACACCTCAAATCCCACTAAAACTCCCATCAACTCATCTTTTTTCTCTCACAATGGTTTGGTTGGTCTTACTTGATTTTTCTATTTCTTCCTACTTTTATCAAATCCCATAATATTCTCTCTCTTCTTCTACTTGTATTTTTATATGAAATAGATGATTTCAATTAATAAATGATAATCAGATTACGTTAAATTAATTATGATAAATTAAATTACGTTACAAGTTAATTAGCTTATGTTAAATTAAATTAGCTAATTTGCTTACGTTAAATTAAATTACGTTAACTTGACATTATAAATTAAAAAATGGAACACATACATAAGATAGAAAATTCAAAAAAACATACATACATGAAATTTTAGTGAGATGTGAATTTTGTGGGTGGTTTGGATTAGTTTGGAGTAATTAGAATTATTTGAATCCATAATATTGGCTTAGTATAAGTAATATAGGAAGGAGAGAGTAATTAGAAAATTAGGCTGGGAAGAAGTTTGGTAAAATATACGAAATTTGGACTCAATTTATAGATAAAAAATATTTTATATGCGTTATTGTAATTTTTTTTAAAAAATAATAAAGTGAATTTTTTTTTATTAACATTACAAAATTTAAAACGTTGCAAATTAAAAGGAAGAGTGTTGTAGACAAAAATGCCAAGTGGCGCGCTACGATTGGAGAATCATTGGTCTTGTGCACTCCATCAGAGATGCTGTTAGTCTAGAAATCCAGACTAACCAACTCCAAGGGCCAATTGCCCCAATAACAAAATTAAGTAAAGCTAACTTTACTTTTTGCTAGACCAACCTAAAGCCAACCCATTGTACATGCTTTTATCAATTAGACTTTATGAAAACTTATTATAGTTATTGCAAGTAAAGATATTAACCATATACACTTAAATCAATTATCACAAGCTTAGCTTATAGAAGTAGATCAAGTATCTGTATGGACTGTATCTCTGTCAAATACTAGAGGATCTTTTAGTACAAACTACAAAGGAGTGCTGATATACACATAACAGGTATGGGGCAGCAGTTGCCCATAACCAGGACATTTTTGTAATTTTGGGGCCCAACGTCTGGCCAGGACGTGAGGTCCATGGACCCAACGTCTTGGCCACACGTTCGCCCTATGGACCTCACGTCCTGGCCAGACGTTGGGTCCATGAGGCAACCGTTCTGGCCATACGTTGGACCCATGGGTCCAACGTCCTGGCCAGACGTTGGTTCAATGGGCGTTATATCAGCCAAACTTTTTACGTTTTTACCCTTAGTTTATGCTGTAATAGCATCTTTACCATGGTTATGGGCAACTGCTGCCCCATAACTGTTATGCAAGGATACTTTCTCAACTACAAAGACATCAAATTTTTTACTTCATTCACTGAGCTCCCAAGATGCCAATAAAGTAACTCTTAAGCTAACAATATCACATCCCCTAAAAAAAAACCTAACAATATCACATCAACAATTACATCAAAAGTTGATATCATATTATCATTCTAATATTTGTAAACCTTTGATAACCAACAAGTACTAGTAGTTATTTCCACACGACCTCTTTTAACCAAGTACTAGTAGTTATTTCCACACAAGACACAACCTCTTTTCTTTTCTTATTGTTCCTTTCCATTTTGATAAAATTGCAAAAATTGAAACCAAAATGAGTGGGAATGCGTGGACATATGGCTAAAGATAACTCCTTTAACAATGAAATAGGCAAACAGAGTGGTGATTCCATTGCCCACCAAAAAATCTTATACCTCCTTATAGCCGTATATAGACCAGGGTAATAGACTCCCTATTTACTCTTCTCCCTCGATTTGATCACTCATCATCTTCTTCTCTGTCTTTTATAGCAGTATTTAAATCACTCTTTCTACTATTGTCCTACTTATTTCAAGTAATTATACTATTACTATTGAAAAAAGTCATGACCAATGGATGGAATACAATTTTTTTGGAAAAGAACAAAAACAATAATTTAGAAAACAAAAGGTTGCTATACTTTGATCCCCTTCCATTTATTATCTTGAGAAGCTTTGCCTAATACTCCCTCCATTTCATAATACAGTAATTGTTTGTTTTTTTTCCATGGGTTTTAATTCAACAATAATGTCATGAATTGTATAATAATAAAAAACAATAATACCATGAATTAGACAAAATTGTACGTTCCACCCAATTTGGAACTAGGAATTTCTATGAGCTTTAATGTTCAATAATTGATACTCCTTCAACCCTCGAAAATAAAGTAAGGTAATAATTTGTTAAACTTATTTAGAATACTTAGCTTAGATTAAATTCTAATATATTTATGACAGAATATAAAACTACTTTTGTTGCTCAAATTATAAGGTTAAGCTTTATATTGAGTTGATCATTAATTTAAAATAGTATCAGAACCAACATGATCTAAACGTTACTTGTTCAAATCTTATCCAATCCTCCTTTCTTAAGAGGTATATTTAGCGCCAATTATGAAAAAAGTTTGTGCTACATTTACACTTCAAGCCTAAAGGATTCTCGTATGATGAGATATGATAAAATATAAAACTATTATTCTTGGGACTTTAAACATAAGTTCAGACTTATGATTAAACCGATTCGGTTACAACATCAACATATTAGACTCACAATTAATATAAAAACGGATACTACAAGTTCAGTTGGCTGTAATTCTAAATAAATTGGATTGATACCGTAGGAAATGAACTATTTTAGAGTAATAGTAAGAGAATTGGTAAGAATTTTCTGAGGTGAATATTTACCATAGTCAAGGCAGTTAACCATATATCTTTACTTTATCAATAAGTTATAAGATGAGGTAACCTAACCTAAGGTTGATGTAATTAGTGAATTTTGAGGTTATATGCGTAAAAACTTGTCTTCAAAGTTGCAAACATCATCCCATGATAATAGTGTTCATGGAAAAAATGATGTCATACATGATTTCAATAATCAATCAAAGAGAGTTGATGCATTGAAGCTTCAATGAAGTTGCTTAAGATAAGAAAGAATATATTGACACACAAGTTCAAATGTTGAAAAGTTGAACTAACCTAAGGTTGGGTCTTTAGGGGAAAGATGGAATATCTTTTAAATGATGAAGTACTTGAATAATCCAAAACTTCAGAAGACAAGGTTATATGTTAACTCAAAACAAGTAGTAATAAGTGGGTCCTTTTAATTGGGTATAGTCTGGATCATCTCAAGTAAAAGTTAATTTTGGAGTTCAATTAGTATAGTCGGGTTTGGATGCGCTTTGAATGTATAATATGTCGGATTGCAATAGATTATGAAATAGATGCCCCCTATCAATTTTATGTCAGGTTAATGTTGAAAAATTCAGTTTACTTTGATACCGAGATGTCTTTAAATTTATTTTCATTTAAGGTCGAATTTACATTAAACTTCTAGTTCAACGTACTTGATATGGCGTTTGTTATTTCACATACAAGTTTCGAAAAATTATTATATGTCTCCGACAAGAGCTAGCTAGAAATTTGAAATTTATTGTCCCCGTTAGATAAGTAAAGCATAATCATGACATATGATCTTGTTATATTTATTTTGTATTAACTAGAAATATCATCTTAGCTTTGTGGTTGTTAAAATATTATTACTAAGGAAATTAAAGCTACTATTTCAATTCTTTAAAAAATAAAGAGTTGATATTCTATTTGTCGTCAGAGTTGATATTTAAGTGTAGTACAACAACATGAATACTAATCTTTATTTAGAGTTAATGTTCTTTTTCTAGGTCAAGTTTATTTTTGGTCAATTTATTTAATTAGGGCTTCAATCGAGTCATAGATTATAAAAACAAGTCTTAATCTCTTAGATCCCAAAATCATATACTTCTACAAGTTAGCCAATATTTCCAGCATTAGATGGTAAATCCATAAGCGAGGATAACAAAGTAACATTTCTTTCACTAAATACTCTTTTTCTACAAGTAAGATGTATCGTCAAAATTTGAACTTAGCTATTTAGTATGAGAGCAAAGAAGACCCAACTCTCAACCCTTAGAGAGCCCCAAATCAAATTAAACTAGACCTAAGCAACTTCCCCCTAGCCAATAGTATTAGCTAAAAATATGTTAATTCGTTACTTTATTTGGGTATAAATAAGCAATTAAGACCTTGTTCTTTTGGATATTGTTTCTTCAATTCAGTTTAGTTCTATTTAACTACATACTGTCCTCTCACAGTTTTGTTTTCAGTTCATCTCACTTTAATTCTATTCGTTCAATACAATCCAAAAGAACACTACCTAAACACAATAATATTAACAAAATTTGATCCAATCTTGAATACCACCTCATAAAACTTTACTACATCGACAAATTAATCCAATACTTATAGTACTAGTACTACTAATCTTGAAAATAATAAGAAGTAGATATTACTCAAAAAGAAAATGAAAACGGGAGAGCAGTGAAATGGCAGTGAAATCCTCAGTGCCACTGCTACTGCAAGAAAAGAGGGAGGGGGGGGGGGGAGAAGTAAGAGAAGTATTATTCATTGGGAACCCAAGTTTTTAGTACTCTCTCTCTTCTTCTTCTTCCCCTTCTCTTTCTCTCTCTTCCTCTGGCATTCATCGCGTGCATTCTGCTCACAATCCCACCCAAAACAAACAAAATATCCTCTCTTTCTCTCTCTAATATACAGTAATTACTTTTTCTTTCCTGTTTAATCATCAGAAATAAACCCAGAACTATATTAAACCACCATTCTTTCTTTCTTTCTTTCTTTATAAAAAAAAGAATATGATGTAGTAGTAGTAGTAAATAAATTAGTACTTAGTAGTAGTAATTAAAAAATGTTCTGTTTCTTCCTTTTGTTTTAAAAAAGAAAGGTGGTCTGTAAAAGAAGAAAGGAGGAAAACTAGCACAGAGAGATGACGACAACTATCACTTAATAACCCAGTGGTTATTTCTTAGGATTTTGCTGTAAAAAGGCTGTTTCTCTTTTTTGTGTAAGCTTGAAATCCGGGAGCTCTCTCCCTTTTGCCAAAACCCCATAATATAACTCACTCTACTACTACTACTATTATTTTCTTCTTTTTATTAACTAATTATTTTACTTGCAAGTTTTTTTTTCTTCTTTTTCTAGTTTCTAGAGAGAGAAAATCATGGAGAGTAATGGTAATGGTCATGGTCATGGTAATAATAATACTAATGCTTCATGTATGATGATGGAAAATGGGTTATATTCTATGATTATGATTCCACCATTATCTCATCAACATCATCAACATCAACATCATCAACATCAACATCAAAGTCATAATTCACATCATGATAACAACAGCCATAACAACAACAACAATAAGGTGTGTTGTTGCTCTTCATCAGCTTGTTCTTCTTCAGTTGCTGCTGCTGCTGCTGCTGCTGCTGCAAGTGGATGTTATGATCTTCATCATCATCATCATCAACTGATGGGAATGGAGAACCAAACTCAGAATGTTAACAACAGTAGTAGCAGTACTGGGAATATTAAGGCAAAGATTATGTCTCATCCTCATTACCCTCGCCTTTTATCTGCCTATGTTAGCTGTCAAAAGGTGATTAATTATATCCTTTTTTTAAGATTTAGTTTACTTAACTTTGGGGAGCTGAAATGATTAAAAAACCATTTTCAGAAAAAACTACTCAGTTTGAGAAAGATTTGAACTTTGCTAGGTTTTTCTATAAAAAAAGTTGTTTTCTTGAACTGAAAAAACTACAAATCATAGTACCCCCAAAGAAAAGATAAAAACCCCAACTTTGATTTTCCTACAAGTTTTTTAGGGGTAATTTTATAAGGTTAATAATTCAAAAGATGAGAACAAAAAAAAAAAAAAACCTGAAACCCTCACTCTTTTGAGAAAGTTTGCTAATTTATAAGGATAATGGTGTTGACGTGTTGTGGTGCATGTTTGTACGTTAAACAACAACCACCCAATATTAATTCTATCATTCACCAAAGATTTTGATCTCAAAAACAAGCAATAATCTTACCTCTAAACAAATCAATATTGAATAAAACATGTGTAATACTACAATGGTATATATATACTTTATAGTAATTTTAACATGGATTTTATTTGATGGGTTGTTTTATTTATGGAAAGTGTAGGTGGGAGCACCACCAGAAGTGGTGGCGAGGTTAGAAGAAGCAGAAACAATGGCAATGAGTCATGGTGGTGGCGGAAGAAGCGGCGGAGGATACATAGGAGAAGATCCAGCTTTGGATCAATTTATGGAAGCTTATTGTGAGATGCTTACTAAATATGAGCAAGAATTAACCAAACCTTTTAAAGAAGCCATGCTTTTTCTTTCAAGGATTGAGTGCCAGTTTAAAGCCCTAACTCTTTCTTCACCTTCTGATAATTCTCTTTCTTCTGGTGATCATCTTTTTGTTTTCTCTCTCTATCTCTTACTTTCTCTCTCTGCTAATTGATGATCAGTTTTGTGTCTTCTAAATCTTTTGCTTTGATTTGGAGATTTTTTTCATTAATTTTTATTATATAGTACTTGCATGGTGCATGTTTCCAAGATGAGATCTTGGAAGTATAAGAGATTTTGTCTTCTGTTTTTCTCATCATCTGAGTGGATCTTTGTTTGTTCAATTTAATCTTTGTTTATTTTATGTGTTTTTGGAAATAGGGTTTTTTTTTTAAAAAAAAAATGGCACATATGTATTTGGCTAATTATGCTATTTTAATGTTTTTTCTCTGATTTTTTGTGGTTCTTTACTCTTTTTATGTTGTTAATGAATCCCAATGGGGGATCTTCCTAAATGTTTTTTATTTTTATTTTTTACAAAATATTGTTTTTTTTTTTTTTTATTTTTTTTTTTTTTTTTTTTTTTTAATTTTTTTAAACTATGTTTATTATAACCATGTGTGATAAATATGGCACATGATATAAGATTTTAGCTACGGATTGACATAGTTTGAAGTCTTGATATGGACGAGTTACCTTCTATATCCATATATATGTGTTGCTTGGAAGAACATGTGTTTCAACTATTGGAGATGGTAAAGTCATGTTCTATCCCATTAGCTACTAGCGTAAAAAGTGTGTCTTAAGGTTGATAAAGTTGGCAAAAACTTGGCATTGAATATGGGGGTATTTGCTAGGGTACGTTGTATAATACAGGTTTAAGGGTGTGTATTATCTGATTTTGATTTATATGAACTTGAGAAGAAAACTACTTAGGTGAGTCGAATTTAATGTTGATGATAATCCAAATCCTTATTTAAGTTGGATCTTAGAAAGAATACTATAAGATATGCCTTTAAACAATCTATGAAGTATGAGTTTGAAGGAGCTTAATTAGTAAAATTTCTAACTTTGGCTTTAGTACTAGTAGGCAACATGTGTATGTTTGATTGTGCTTAATTGATAAACTGATCTCTAGTAGAGAGGTAGCAAGTTGAAAGAATGCAATGACAAAGTTTGATTGACTTTATGGCATGTTTCATGTTTGGTACTTGGTGGGCGGAAATGAATAAAGATAGTGGTTGTAAATCTATATCTAATTTAGAGATAAGAGTCTTCAACAACGCCCTCGGTAGAGAAACTTGTCTTTGAACAAATGTTCTTCTTTCATGAAATTTCATTACCACCTTTATAGTGGGAATGACTAATAATAGAAAGTTGTGAATAAATGAATGTCTCCGAACATGTGTTTTCTTTCATGAATTTTCATTACCACCTTTAGAGTGGGGAATGAATAATAATGTATAGTTATGAATAAAACGACGTAGTTGGGGACTGGCGTTTATTACCATGGAGTACTCTTGCGTGAGACTTCATTCATAATATGATCCAAAAGTTTATTACCAATACCACTTCTTATTGTTTACCTTAAGTTATAATTAAGACCTATGGTATATATGTAGATTCAATAATCATATCTTTGTTGTGCATTTTGTATCTTTGTAAGTCTTGAAGAGTTGGAGATATGAAATATATCATTCTAGTTGTCTAGCCGTCTAGGACATGAGATATGATTATTGTTTACAAGTGATAATAAACCAGTCTATATTGTTAAGGCAGATCTATCACTGTATTCATGCAGAATAATTCTACTCTATGATTTATATTTTTGAGAATAATCATAGGTATACTGTGTTTTTATTGGAAAAGAATACTGTATTTGACAGCCAAGCTTGTGATTGTCCCTTAGAAAGCATATTAGAGGATTCTAGATGTAGCTTAAAGACAAGTCTAGCTACTATCTGATTGATAGTAGTTTTGTAAGAGTACTTTGTTCAAGCTTCCCTTTGTTTACCGGTGGACTTTATGGACTGAATTTATGTCACTTCCCAAGTTTTGTGGGACATACAATAAAGAATACCTACACATCTAGAGGAGCCTCTTATATGTCATAGGAATCTGTATACATCAATGCCAAACTGTCATAGAGCCAAGTATCTAACATTGTATGTGTCCAGAAATTAGACTCAAAGGCTATGTGCAAGAAGATTTTTGTGTCATCGATTCGTATGTTGAATATTCGACATGTTTACTTCAGATGAAGTAAAGAGTCCCACCCAACGTAGTCATTCCCGAATTTGTGTGTATTTTGTGTCTCGGATTTGATTTGAATTGGTTATTCAATGTTAGAAAATGCTAAATCCTGAGCTAGCATTGTCATGAAGTCAGCTTAACCAAGCTTTTGCATGTCGTTTATATGTTCATTACTCATAAGTCATTAATCTTAAGAATTTAACCTGTTGTGATTTGCTGAGCTTATGTAAACTTATCAAGACTACTACTCCGAACTAAACTTATCTAGAGTTGTGAAACTTATCTGTACTTATTGAAACTCATCTGATCTTTAAGACCTGAAACTTATATTCTAAAAGTGAAGGGAAACCCTACCTAATAAATTATCAACATATTGGGCATTAGTTCTATGCTTATGTACATATATGTATCATTGCCCTTCATGTGAAGCATCTGAAATTCGTGTGGCCCTTTTGGGCATTATAATGCCCCCAATCATACACATTATTTCAAACATTTATTTATTTATTCTTTACGTTTTAGTTAATTTTAACGAAGCGATCTCATTTTCTGGAACTTCGTTTATGATGCAAAATGTTGTACCAGCAGCTTGTGGTAAGGTTCCTGATAGAAATGGATCGCCTGAAGAAGATATTGATGTAAACAATAACTATATTGATCCTTCGGCAGAAGATAGGGAGCTGAAAGGCCAACTGCTTCGCAAGTATAGTGGATATTTGGGAAGTCTGAGGCAAGAGTTCTTGAAGAAAAGGAAGAAAGGAAAGCTTCCTAAAGAAGCCAGGCAACAATTGCTTGATTGGTGGAGCAGGCACTACAAATGGCCATACCCATCAGTATGTTATATATATGTTCCATCCCTCTTATTTATTCGATCATTTCTAACATGTTTTAAGCAGCTTAGTACACACTTTTTGTTGTTAATCCGACATCATAAAGTAGTATTTAACCTAGTCGTAAATGGATGTTCTTGAGCTAAGATAGACAGGTTGATCTACTACATACTGAGAAGTTTTTGGTCCAATAAGATCTCTTACGATATCAAAAAAAAATTCTTTTGCATCCTCTTCCTTAACATTGGTCGAGGCAAACCAAAGAACTGAACAGCTATGTTGGGAAAACCTCATGTTACTTCGCCATTGCGTTGATTGTATGCTACTTTTACATGCTGTAGCTTGCCATTAGGTTTAAGGCAACATACCGCAAGCATATGCAAAGTTCTTGCCTGTGTGTTTTCCTTTTGCAGTTGTATTACATATACTAGTCTCTTGCAGAGTGATTACATTATTGTATTTACTTTAGTGATACTTTCGTTGAGTTCATAGACAAGTTATTGGACGTTTATGATGTTTTGAATCTTCAATTGTGAAGATATCTTGGGTGTGTTTATAGGAAGCGTTGAGGGAGAAAAGTCTGCACTAGGTTTTCTCTGCGTCACCTCTCATTAAGACATTAGTGAATCATGATACTCAAAGAACATAATGTTAAGATCCTCATGATGCGACGCTTTATAAACCTAGAGCTTGTAAACAAATGTTACCTTTATTTTATCGAACTTTTGTTGGTTGAGTCGTGGTGCAGCGTAATCTAACTTAGATCTATTGTTTGGTTAATCATAGGAGTCCCAGAAACTTGCCTTAGCGGAGTCGACGGGGTTGGACCAAAAGCAGATAAACAATTGGTTCATCAACCAGAGGAAAAGGCATTGGAAACCCTCTGAAGACATGCAGTTTGTGGTAATGGATGCTGCTGCACATTCTCATGCTCATTCTCACTATGGTTACATGGACAACGTCCTTGGTAATCCTTTCCCCATGGATGTCTCCCCGACGCTTATGTAATGGCCATGCATGATCATTAGGAATAATATAATCACTTCTTTTGCTTTATTAATGATTAATTATGGTATTGATAATATATAATTATTGTACTAAAAACTCAACAATGGATCTAATATGAACTCGATATTGTGATAACGCTAGCTTATTACTAATTAGCATTATTATAAATTGCGTGATTATGCAAATTGATATATGCTCGAAGCTAAATATTTAATTATGTGATTATGCACAAATGTTTATATAACAATTGTTTCCCATCTTCTCTTACGTTGGTCAATGTGAGGCTTATGTAGGTCACTGTGAGCTTATCTTGTCAGGTAAAGTTGTGCAAGAATACATGGGTACGGTGAAGTGAGGAAATGTGGTTAGTACTTCTGAACCACAATTTTCAAACACTTGTTGAACGCCATTTATTCCAAATTAATAATTATGGTGAATTTTGTTACTCATGCTATGCATGATTATGTCAACTAACTTTTATTGAACGCATCGAGTTCTTACTGTTTGTAATTGGTTTTTACCTGTTACTCATATTTATAGAAGAAAACTGGTTTTGCGGATTAAATTCTATAATGTGTTTATATGATCTTGATGAACAACAATCATTCTTTCACTATTAAAAATACCGTGCAATGTAGATATCATCTAGTTTAGTTGGTAAAGTTTTGGGAGGTGACATCTAACACATGTGATCAATTTTACTCGAAGGCTCTGTTTGGTTGGGTGTAAAACATTTTTAGTGTAAAATTATTTTCATGGAAAACAATTTACAAAGGAAAACACAATTTCAAAATTAGTTTTCCGTTGTTTGGTTGAATGTAAGAAAAATGATGAAACGAAAGGAAAAATGAAAGGGAAAATAAGGAGGTAGTGGGAGGAGTGTACAAGAGATATAAGGAAAAGGAAGGAAAACAGTGTTAAGGTGTTAACTCACATGTGAGCTTGTCCCACATTGAATAAAAAGAGAGAATAACTAACATATAATTTTAATGGACTATTCCTTCTATTGCCAATTGGTTTTAGGATGTAACCTCATCTAAGCTTGTGTGGGGTTACTCTCTACTCCGGTTCATTTTGAAGGGAAAATGGTTTTCCATTATAATTAGGAGAGCAATTGTACTCATAGAGAAAATAGTTTTACACTCCTATCAAACGGATCATTGTGCTTAGTTGGTCTCTAACACCAAAAAGATCTAATACGAATTAGAACTTATTTTAAATAACTTTTTGTCTAAATTAAAGAGAACAATGCCTTAGTGTTGGAATATGGAGATTTTTCATGATAAGTATCTCTAAGTATCTCAAGCATTATTAGTTTCCTAATACTAGTAGAATTGTATTTAGGATTGATATTACAAAGTATAGTAGGTAGGATTCTAATCATTCTGTGTAGAAATAATAAGTCTTCTAGGGTTATAGTTGGCTTGGTAAGTAATTTGTTGTACATTTCTAATAATATAAGGTCTAGTGATTATAAAAATATCTTGTCATGAGATGAGATCAAAAGAGAATCATGTGGGAGCTCAATGGTTGGAGCTTTCATTTTCCAAGCTCATGGTCGGGAGTTCGACTCTCATTAACTCCATATTTGGACGGTTTGTGTGAATATTTGCTTCTGGGCATAAATTGCCAATTTTGTAGGTGTATGGTGAGAGAATGCCAAAATGTGTTAGTACATGGGTTTCTCTCCCAATCTTGGGGTTTCCACATTATCTCTATTATACTTCCTCCGTTTTTTTTTACTTGCAACGGTATGATTTTTACACTATTCACCAACTCTACTTAGTTTATGTTTGGTGATTTATAGTTAAGGAAAAACATATTCATGTGGGATCTTGTTAGATTCGTCTGAATGTATATTTTCCGAATATATACTTTTTATAATATAAGGGAAGGGGGGAGCAATGGTGTCCTCTTTTGAAATGCCTATTTTACCCCCTTTCCTTTCTAAATTACTAGAATTTTTTGCAAGCGACTCATGCTTGAATTTTTTTCGAACATAAACTCAATTTTCTTCGGCATAAGAGTCAAAATTTGAACATTAGACATACGAAGTATAAATGGTTTTAGTTGCAAAATTTGATTGGTTTAGTTTCTGTCACTTAAGTCTCTCACCATTCTTTTTGTTTTTTTTTTTACTTTTCAAAGTTAAATTCTATGAATAAAAATAAAATTTTTTTTAATTTATTTATGATTTCTAATATTATATTTTAGTTGATTTTTGAATTAAGTACAGTACTTCATAAATTGTAAAAAAGTAGACACTTTGATTTCAAGTCAATTTTTTCAGGTTGTAGTTTGTAAGTGAAATTTTTAGTTTTTGTAAATTTCCTCATTTTAGTGATTTGCATAACGTAAATTATGCAATTTTATGATTTTAGTTGACTTGTGAGTGATTATTATAATTATATTTTTGATATTTTTTTTGAAGCCTCCTTTGATTTGTAAGTGAATTTGTAATTTAGAATGGGAAGGGAGTAAGATAGTCTCTTCATTCGGCGACAACATAGCTCCCCCTTCCCTTATATAATAGAGATATGTTGTACTTTAATTCTTGAATGATATTTTATATAAACCTTTTTACCTTGATAATTTATCGCTATTATATAATAGAAAAAAATACGTCCAAATATATGTAAAAGTTTCATTATATATAGGAAACACTATAAAAAAGTAAATAATTTTTTTTTTCTTGTCTAATTTCTAAATTCTGATTTCACTACAAATACACCTCTATTTTTTATCATGACCCACCATTAATTGTGAATGGTTCTTGAGAATAGTGATTTGTTAGTAAATTTTTGTAAATGTTTTTGTATGTATTGATGTTTTAGGATATTAGTTTTAGTTTGTATATTAATTTTAAGTTTTAATAAAGTTTCCTGATTATTTGAGTGATTTGCGTGATTTTTATAACATGATTTTCTCAATTGTATGGGTGATTCGTAAAGTTTCTTCTTTTAAGTGATTTGTGAGTGAGTGTTGTAAATTTATTTTCGATATTTTGATTTTGACATTCCTTTTGTAATTTAGAAAGGGAAGGGGGGGGGGGGACAAAATAGGCGTTTCAAAAGAGGATACCATTGGTCCCTCCTTCTCTTATATAATAGAGATAAATTACAAAAGGAATGTCAAAATCAAAATTGGCACTCAAAGAAAACAACCGAAAATTAATTTACAACACTCACTCACAAGTCCCAAATCACTTAAAAGAAGAAATTTTACAAATCACTCATACAATTGAGAAATCACGTTATAAAAATCATGCAAATCATTCAAATAATCGGAAAATTTTATTAAAATTTAAAATTAATATACAAACTAAAACTAATAACCTAGAACGTCAATACATACAAAAACATTCACAAAAATTTACTTACAAATCACTATTCTCAATAACCATTCACAATTAATGGTGGGTTGTGATAAAAATAGAGGTGTATTTGTAGTGAAATCAGAATTTAGAAGTTAATTAGACAGGGAAAAAAATTGTTTAATTTTTTATAGTGTTTGGAATTTACTCCCTCCATTTCCTAAAGATCTTCCCTCTTTCCGTTTAAGTGAGTTTCCAAAAGATCTTCTCTCTTTTACTTTATTCCTTAATTGGAATTTTTTTTCTCCTTTTTACCCTCTCATGTCCCTATCATATGGTCCACCATTACATTATTAATTTTACTCTCTTTCTCTCTCCTACTTTAACCCTTTTTTATTTGTTTATTTATCTTGACCCCTTTCTCTCTCCTACTTTACCCACCCCACACAAATGGATCCTCATTAGTATCTGTAGGAACAGTAACAAGGAAGATCTTTAGGAAACGGAGGGAGTAGAAGTTAGTACTGTACTTAATTCAAAAATCAACTAAAAAAGTATAATATTAGAAATCATAAATAAATTCAATAAAAATTTCTATTTTGTTAATATAATTTAACTTTGAAAAGTAAAAAAAAAAAAAAAAACAAAAATAATGGTGAGAGACTTAAGTGACAGAAACTAAACCAATCAAATTTTGCAACTAAAAACAATTATACTTCATATGTCTAATGTTCAAATTTTGACTCTTATGTCGAAAAAAATCGAATTTTTGTTTTGAAAAAAATTCACGTGCAAAAAATTCTAGTTTTCACTTATATGATCAAGAAAGATACGAGTTTTAGGGTGATTAAGTTAGATCTAGAGGTTTTGAAAATCTTGCAAGTTATCGTACTAGAACATTGCTGGAAGTCCTAGATTTTAGGTTTCTCTCCCAATTATGGGGTTTCCACATTATTTTCTTGTGTTTTTATTCTTGTTGTTTAATTTCTTGTGTACATCCTCGTTATTATTACTATTGAAACACAATTAATAGGTCATTGATTCGGACATTTGGTTATCAATTTTTTTTTTGAGGGGTGGTTATCGAAATTCTTTTATGCAATTTTGATCAGAGGAATACCTAGAAGTTGCATATCCAAATAGTTGCGCCATTTCATGTTTTCACGTTTGCCAATTATATTATTTCAAACAGTAATATCTCCAATTATCAATAAGTAAAAATTATAAAAAGATATCAAAATAATATATATTGAGACGAATCTAACAAGATCTCATATGACTATGTTTTTTCTAAAATCACCAAAGATAATTAAAGTACAAGATGTGAATAGTAAATATTATACAAATGGTGCAACTATTTCTAAACGGATGAAGGAATATATATATATATATATATATATATATATATATATATTATATATATATATATATATATATATATATATATATAAAGGAAGGCTCTTGTGAGAACACCTCCTCTATGTGAGAACACTTTTATATGTGAGAACAAATATGGACCTTTGGATTTAATCTAATCTAACCATTCTAAATACATTTATGAGTAATGGCATTTTCTTAATTTAGTTTAATCCTTACCCCCTTCTTCCTCACCCCTTTCACGCTACTTTTTTTAGTTTTTCAAAGTTTTAGTTCTTCAAAGTTTTAGTTCGATTATTTGCGGATTCCACATTATTTTTTCCACAATGTGTGTTGGTTACTATGATACAGCAGAGGGTCACCATGATATAGCATAGGGTTGTGTTGGTTGCTATGATACAGCAGAGGGTCATCGTGATATGGAAATTGTAAATATTATTTTTTCTTGACTAATTTTTTTTAAGCATGTGATAGATGGGTTATTATGATATATCACATGGCCACTATGATATTTTCTCATAGTTTTGCAGCTTAGTTGCTCAATGTCATATTCTTGATTCTCTTGGTAATCTTCTTCAATTTTAGCTTTAATGGACAAAAAAAAAAAAACAGCTCGAACACATATGACATATAGTGACCGTTATACATATATAGTCACCCTTCAAATATAGTTTTTAATGTAATCCTAGAATGTAGTGATTTCCAAAGAACAAGTTCAATGCATGAGAGAGAGAAAGTTGCTTGGGCCGACTGTTTTGGAGGAGAGATAAAATAGTTTTGTTTCTATTGTTTGAAAAAACGTGAGCCACTTGATTAAGCCTAAACCTATGGATGAGATTCATTCTCACATAAAAAAAGTCTTCTCACATAGGGACTTATTCTCACCGGATCCCAACCCGAAATGTACCTAAATCATATTGAACATTGAATAGTGAATAGAGGTTGAGGTTGTAAGTTGTAAGACTTGTAAAATCCAACTCATAAAGAGTTGAGTTTATCGTCACTAATACGCATTTAGGGCAATCAATTTTCCACAATAACCAACACAAGTTTTTACGGTACATTTTAAATTCAAAGTGTATTCCAGAAGGTTATCGAAATGAGCACACTTAACTTTGGAGTATTTTAAGAAATGAGTTATTTAAAAGAAAAATGTGTCATGTTGGAATAAATAGTTTGCTAAATCGCTTTAAAGCAAACATGAGAGTTTACGAAAGTGGCGGAGTAGTGAATCCAGTGGCGGATCCAGGAATTTCAGTTTGGGGGTACGGACATACAACAAACGCAAAAATCGGGAGAAAAAAGTTTGCATAAATGTTTAATACATAAGTGTTATTTTTTTTTGATAATTTGTCACTCTTTCATTAATAAGCTGCACTAGCACAATTACATCAATTGTCCACCCTTATTTAGAGCTACCATACATAGGAACTTGAGGGATTGTCCGCAAGCTTTGGAAAACAGAAACTATGCTACACCCAAGCTAGAAATTCATCATTTCTATCTAGACCTTGCTTGGCTAATGAGTCAGCCACAAAATTATCGGATTTCCTCCCCTTATACATGAGCTGCACATTTCCTTTCAACATGTAGCTTTGAATGAAATTAATTATGAAGTTCAAATTCCAATGCCCACCCGAATGGTTGGAGCACCATTGTATTGCATTACGAGAATCCGACTCAATACATACATTCGACTTTGCAATTTGCTCACAGCTCAGGTGGATTTTAATGGCCCTATGAATGGCAAGAATTTCTGCGCTGTTTATATCCATTGTAGGGATGGGTGATGAGAAGAGACATATGAAGTTCCCATTATGATCGCGAAGGATACCGCCAATTGCGGACTTGAAGCGGAAGGATGAAGGGATGCATCCACATTCCACTTGAGAAGGCCCGGAGGGAGAAGAGACCATACATCGGAACTCGGATTCAAAGAGAGGCCCCGAGGGACAATGAGTGATGGCCTCCATAGGAGACAATTGGGATTTCGCAAAATGTTGATACTGCCATAGGAGAAGGGATCACCCCAACCCTTAATCCACCAACTTAACCTCAAAAGAATAAGGTCTTTAAGTTGTGGAAGTGAATTAGAGATATCATTGAAGGTTTGTGCATTCCTCTCCCTCCAAATTGTCCATAGAATGATAAAAAAAGCTTGTTACCCAAACTTTTTTAAAGAAAACTCCATCGTAAGGAAAATGCCATTGTTCAAAAGTCTCTCGAATAGATAGAGGGAAAGACCCATAAAAGGTTCCATAATTGCAACCACCACTCCCATAATTTTCGTGGGAGGTCACGTAGGAGGAAGAGATGTTCATGACTTTCCTGATGAGTTTTGCAAAAAATGCATACTGAGCTTGAGATGGGAACGATGTCGAGACGGTCCAATTTATCCATGGTGTTTAGCTTCCCCAGGAGCGCGAATCAAGTGAAAATTTAGATAATGTATAACACTAGTCCAGGCCATAGGCCATTGATTGAGCCCATGTGGAGGTTTGAGCTGGCCTTGGCCAGTTCCAGGACGCAAGCCTTAATAGAGAATTTCATGGTCTTTTCGGGGGTCCATACAAGACTGTCCACCCCATTTGGTAGAGGAATCACCCTACCAAGCAAGGAGAATAATACTAGCTACATGTTCCTGTGCATCTTGAATTCGAAACTCTCTTTGCCATGAGAGACTCCATTGCCATCCATTTTCATCCTAAAAACCACAAGAGTTCAAAGTACCATTTGGGAATTGAGCGAGTAAGAATAAGCGAAGGCAAACTGATTTTATAGAGCGCTCCCCCACCCATAAATCATGCCAGAATAAAACAACATTTTCATCACCAATTTTCATCCTAATTAAATCAGGAATGAAATGTTTTGCAGCATCATGATTGAATATGGCATTGCAAATGGCCTTCCAAGGCCCACCTCCTTTAGGAGGAGAGAGATTGAAAATAGATAAAGGGGGTTCATATATACGTATATTTGCACATAATGACTTCGTGCCAAAGGGAGTTCGATTCATGGAAAAAACGCCACACCCATTTGAGAAGAAGAGTCGTATTTTTGTCAAGCAAATTGCCGAAATTTAGACCACCATGATGCTTGGGCAGCTCAAGAGAACTCCAAGCCACAAGAGGAAAAGCCCTCTTCACCGAATTCCCAATTCCAAAAAAAAAGTTGTTGAATCTTTGTAATTTTTTCAACAACACCCTTTGGAATCGGGAATAATGACATATAGTAGTGAGGAAGGCTAGATATAGTGGATTTCAAAAGAATTACCCTTCCTCCAATAGATAGAGTGGCACTCTTCCAAGAAGCAAGCTTTTTTCCATTTTAGAGATGATAGGATCCCACAGCTTGAGACTAGCGCAATTACCCCCAATAGAAAGGCCAAGATAGTTAAACGGTAAAGAGTTGATTTTGCATAAGAGAGAGGAGGCAGCATTTTGAATCCATGAATCCGGGACATTTACGCCAATAAGAGAGCTCTTGTGGAAGTTAATTTGAAGGCCGAAAGCTAGTTGAATAATAACAAGAGCCATCTTTATGTTTGCAAGATACTCTATCTTCGGTGGACAGAACATGATAGTATAGTCAGCATATTGTAGGTGGGAGATTAATACATAAGTGTTACAACCAAAATATATAAATTATGCATAGTTATACAACCCAAAGTATGAAAAAATAATCAATGGTTCAAATTGCATTTGCATCCTACGAGTTCTCATATTTTGAAATCAAACAATGATATTTTCATCGGGGGAAGTCGTTTGATTATTTTTGGTTGCATTTTCAAAAGTTCAAAAAAATTTCCCGTATTATACAATCTAACCAAGCCTATAATGCTAAATTATAAAAACTACTTGATTTCAATCTTCAATGTCAATTAGTCGCTAACGTACAATCAAAGAAATAAAAATGTGGCAATTAGATAAACAGAATCATATATTTAAAACATACGTATTGCAAACATTGAACAATATAATCTGGCCCAAAAAAACTAATCCCTAATAATTATACTTAATTTCAATCTTCCATTTCATTACACAATAACTAATGAATAACATGAACAACTTACATATAAATATTTAAATAATCTACGAATCTAACTAACATACTTCTATACAAAGTATGCAAGTATAAGACAATCAATTAATTTGCAAAGTTATCATTTAAAATGGAAAACAAAATTAAGAACAACCAAACAAGAATTTATTGTGCTGGTGTGCATCTCCTTCTCATGATATGGTACCCAGCGAGTGGGCAGGCCTACTGGTGCCTCTGACAGTGGGCGGAGGATGAGAGGATCGTAGTGAATGAGAGAGAAAGCCTTTTGCTTTCTGTTTCACACTTCCACGATTTCTCCTTCCTTTCCCGCTTTCACTCCTAATATCTTTTTTCGGTTTTTTCACCAGATAACCCTGTGGTTTTTCAAAATTCATGGGGTATTCCTAATTTTTTTAATGCACCAGGTACCCTTACTTTGAGGTAAAATGTACGAAATGCCCTTAATTACTAACGGTGTCAAGTTTCCTTTAATCATTAAGGTTAATTAACCCCTCTAATCCTAATTCGATCCTAATTAACTAAACCCTAACCTCTAACCCTACCCTAACCCCATAACTTCAAACCCTAACCCTCACAACCACCACCCAACCACCACCACCTCACCTCACTTCCCCCTCCATCCCTCACCCCCTGCAGCAACCCTCCTTCCCCCTTGATTTCCCCAACCCACCCCCACCTCCACCCCCAGCAGCAGCCCCGCTCCCTGGCAGCAACCCCCTCAAAACCTCACCTCCACTCAGCCACCACCTTACCTTCTCTCACCAGACCGAACCACTGCGCCGTCGAACCCTTTTCAAAATCATTTTCGAAAATCATTTTCAAAAAAAATTTTCCAAATCAGTATCGACGGGGGTGGGGTGGGGTGGGGTGGGGAGGGGGAATTCGACGGGGGTGGGGGTAGGGTGGGGGTGGCCAGGAGTGAATTCGACGAGAGTGGAGGTGGGGAGGAGGAATTCGATGGGGTGGTGGGGGAGGGGTGGGGGCTGCGTGGGTGGGGGAAGGTGGTGGGTTGGTGTTTAAGGGTGGGGTTAGGTGTTAGGGGGTTAAGATTAGGGTTTAAGGGTTAGGGTAAGAGAGTTAATTAGGGTTAATGACTAACGGAAACTTAACACCGTTAGTCATTAAGGGTATTTTCGTGAATTTTATTGATATAATAAGGGTACCTGGTGCATTAAAAAAAATTAGGGGTACCTCATGAATTTTGATAAAAACCACAGGGATACCTGGTGAAAAAATCCTTCTTTTTTTCTTTTACAGTTTTTTTGAAAAACGGGGGTACAATTGTATCCCATGTCCTATCCTAGATCCGCCAATGGTAGTGACATTCTTCCCACCTCATATCTCTAAGGTCTAAGAATTAAATCTCGAGACTTATTTGAAAAATTCTGCTTATTCCTCTCAAGTGTGCCCCCCTTCATTTTATTTTAAAAAAGGGTAATGCTACATACAGCCCTTAGGGTTGCACATAAGCATTAAATACATTTCCTAAATTGGTATAGGTTTAGAAATTTATGACAAAATTACACAAAGATTAATGTAATTAATGTTTTGTTTTTTTCTAAAACTTTCATTTTTAAACTTCTTATATACAACCCTCAAAGCTGCATGTAGCATTCGCTCTTGTATTGTCCGTCATTGCATCAACCCAAACATCTAGGTTAGATAGTTCGCCGTAAAGAATTTGGATCGTCACAATCACAACTCACAAGTAGTATAACATAAAGGCGAAAAACACGCAAATAGTACATAGGTAAGATAAAGTGAGCAAATACACACTGTAGTATGTAAAATATATTCAAAACTATTTTTTTTTATCCATATGAGCTACGAAGGCGGTACAAAGTACAAAGAAGGGGAGGGGAATCGAACCTGTGACCTATTGTTCACAGCACCTCAATCTTAACCACTAGACCAAGACACATCCTTGGTTATATATTCAAAACTATTGTAACTAAGAAGTCGCACATGCATTCAAGTCCGATATATCTTGTGTACATCCTGCTTTGAGGGAAGTGTACCTATCCATGCTTCCCCAAATACCTCTTAATGAGTTTGATCGGTACCCTTCTTTCCCAAAGTTTAATATGTCATTAAAAATATTAATTTGGAATGTTCAAGGTGCGGGTAATAAAGTCTCTGTGATCAGAGAGTTGGTGCGAATTAACCGACCATCGGTGTTGGTTCTTGTGGAAACTCACTTGAGTGGCGAACAAGCAAAAAAAGTATGTGATAAAGTTGGTTACAGTGGACAGTTGAGAGTTGAGGCCCAAGGGTTTTCTGGGGGCATCTGGATGTTTTGGGATCCTAATGGAGTAAATGTCACGCCGTATGGCTCTCACACGCAACACTTATCTGTTGAAATAAAAAAAATTGGAGACGACCCCTGGTTGTTCTCGGCAATATATGCCAGTCCGGTTAGTACCTTGAGGAAGGAGCTTTGGAGGGAATTGGAAAATATCAAAGCCCATTATAATGGACCTTGGTTACTTGCTGGAGATTTTAATGAAATAATGTGCATGAATGAGCGTAATGGTTCGGGAAGTTCGGAGATGGTGAAAAGATGTGTAGATTTTTCGAATTGGGTGAATAATAACAATCTCATTGACCTTGGGTGTTCGGAACCGGCTCATACTTGGTTTAGAGGAAATTCGGCTGAGACTTTTAAGTCCGCTAGATTGGATCGTGGGCTAGTCAATGATGACTGGAGACTTCGTCTTGCCGAGGGTGCTGTGCGTAACTTACCCAAAATAAGCTCAGATCATTGTCCTATTTTGGTGAGTACATCGGGTTTTGCTCCCATCCCTTCCGTTATTAAGCCTTTTAGATTTCAAGCAGCATGGTTGAACCATGAGAAGTTTTACTCCTTTGTTTATGAGCAATGGCATCGCTCTGCTCCTTTGGTGCCTTTTCTGAAGGATTTCGCCTCGAAGCTCCAGCTTTGGAATAAAAATGAATTTTATAATATATTTAGAAAAAAGTCGGAGCTGTGGGCCAGACTAGAGGGTATACAAAGACTCCTCGCGCAAGGGAGGCAACAACGCCTTATTAAACTAGAGGCGAAGTTAAGACGTGAGATGGACGATGTGTTGAATGCAGAAGAATTGTTGTGGTTTCAAAAGTCCAGATTGGAGGCTCTATATGATGGAGATCGGAATACTCGGTATTTCCACCTAACTACAGTGATCAGAAGAAGACGTAATAGTATTGAGGCTCTAATGGATGATAACGGAGTTTGGGTTACAGATAGAGCCCAAATTCAGAAGTTAGTGATGAATTATTGGAGTTCGTTGTTTCAAGAAGAGCAAGGTCAGTCAAGAAGAGGGCAGTTATTGTCTAATTATTTTCCTCCTCTGACGACTACAGATATTGATCAGCTAGCTCGTGAAGTTGCCCCATGTGAAATTTGGGTCGCGGTGCGGGACATGAAACCGTTTAAAGCTCCTGGGCCGGACGGATTCCAGCCATTATTTTATCAAAAATTCTGGGAGGTGGTTCAGCCTAATGTGGTTCGCATGGTGAAAGACGTGCTTGAAGGTCGAGAATTCCCAGAGGGACTCAATGATGCATTCCTTGTACTCATTCCAAAGACTGAAGTTCCGAGCAAGGCAAATCAATTTCGACCGATAGGGCTATGTAATATAGCTTATAAGATTGTAACTAAGGTTATTGTCAATAGATTGAAACCGCTTCTTCCTACCATCATCTCACCTACTCAATGCTCCTTCGTCCCGAAAAGACAAATCACAGATAATATTATTATAGTGCAGGAGATGTTACATTCGATGAGAGGAAAGCAAGGAAAGATGGGGTCAATGATAATAAAAATCGATTTTGAGAAAGCCTATGATAGGCTGAGATGGGACTTTATTCGCGAGTCTTTGATGGAAATCTCCATACCTCAGACTATGGTCGAGGTTAGGGATGGCAGGTGGGTATAATTTGGCGGGTTTCGCACCGCATCCGCCCCAATTGGGGCGGGTATGGATATGACTTTGGTGGGTAGTGGGTGGGTATGGATACGAAAAGTAAAATCCGCCATGGGTAGTGGGTAGGTGGTGGATATGATGTCACATCCGCCCCAAATCCGCCCGCCCCGCCCCATATCCGCCGCCCCGCTCCGCCCCATATCCATCCGCCTCGTATAATATTTACTAATTTACCCTTTATAAAATAAAAAATTATATTCATAAATCTAAAAAATTGTAAAAAATAAAATTAAAAAATATGAATACTAAACTTACTTAGTCCAATGACCAATAGCCCAATAAGTCACATTAAGTATTTTAATTTTTAGCCTACTGCCTACTAAGAAATACTCATCTCATCAATCATCATCTGATGGGTATGTTGTATTATGCAAGCCAATATAGAAACGAAACCCTAAAGACTAAAGTCTTAAACGCCTCTTCCCTTCTCACTTCTTCTTCTCCCTTCTCTTCTTCTCTCTCTTCAAGATCTTCCATTATCACTTATCAGTTTGATAAACTCGATATCATTAGCAAACACTCGAGTTCTTGATCTTTCCGACTACCGACAACCGACAACCGACAACCGCAAGCTCCGACCAACGCAAGCTCCAGGCTACTCGAAATTAGGTATTTTTCCATCTATTTTTCCCTATTACAAACTTTTGTAATTATTCCATGGGTATCTAAGTTTTGCATAATAAGAGACATTATGCTTACTCTGATATGTACAACAAATTCTTTATATGTGTATTACATCTTGTTTATATATTAATTTTGCCTATTATGCGTAGGAGACATTATGCCTATTACATCTTGTATAACAAATGCTTACTCTGTTAATGTCTGATTTGTTTGCCTATTTTGTTAGTGTTTTGTGAACTTTGTATTATCATTTGGAACAATTTTCAACGTTGAACTATTGTACTTATGTGAAGGACCTGAATTAGTTTATTTGGAAATGGGTGTGCTACCAATTTTTTATGTTTATATTTATACTTATATTATAGGCGGGTAGGTGGATATCCACCTGGATGGTGGGCGGGTATAGGTGGATAATGGATATCCACTTGGGTGGTGGAGCGGAGGTGGATATGGATTTGTACCCGCGTGGGCAGGCGTGGATATAGGAATGTCTACCCGCCATGGGTGGTGGGTAGGTGGTGGGTATGGGTATTTGAGGTGGAGGTGGAGGTGGATATGGGGGTATCCGCACCCGCCCCGCCCATTTGCCATCCCTAGTCGAGGTTGTAATGGAGTGTATCACATCTGCGAAACTTCAGATATTATGGAATGGAGAGCCCTTGGAAGCGTTTAAGCCAACGAGGGGGATTCGACAAGGCGATCCACTGTCTCCCTACCTGTATGTTATTTGTATGGAGCGCTTGACTCATTTGATAGAGAGAGAGGTAGAGTTTGGTGACTGGAAACCTCTCCGCGCGAGTCGCAATGGGCCGAAAGTATCAAATCTAGCCTTTGCGGATGATCTCCTATTATTTGGGGAAGCATCAGTGAAGCAAGCTGAAATTATTTGGTCTTGCCTTGAGAAATTTTGTGAAGCCTCGGGTAGTAAAGTGAGTACAAGTAAAGCAAGAATTTACTTTTCTCCGAATACGAATCTGGATTTACGAGATGAAGTGTGTGCTAAGCTGGGTATGGAGGCAACTGATGATTTGGGGAATTACTTGGGCGTCCCCACAATTAACGGGCGCGCTTCTAAAAGGGATTATCAATATTTGGTTGAAAAAATTAACGGAAAGTTGGCTGGGTGGAAAACGAAGACACTCTCGTTGGCAGGGAGGGCCACTTTAATTCAATCCACGTTGAGTTCCGTTCCGATGTATGCAATGCAATCCACAAAAATCCCACGCTCAACGTGTGATGAACTTGATAGGAAATCGCGTGCATTCCTTTGGGGGTCGAAGGAGGGAGAGAGGAAAATTCACTTGATGTCGTGGGCCGCTGTCACGAAATCCAAAAGAGATGGTGGGCTGGGCATTCGTGCAATGAGACAGTCTAACACGGCCTTCCTAGCAAAGCTTGAATGGCGTCTTCTAACAGAGCCCAAGTCTCTTTGGTCTCGCGTATTACGTGCTAAGTATTGTGAGGACAGATGTGATTTGGACATGTTCAAAGAAAAGAAAAACGCATCTAATGCGTGGCGGGGAATTATGAGCAGCGTAGATGTCATACGGCAGGGAATAAACATGGCAGTAGGTAATGGCCAACGAACATTCTTCTGGCACCACAAATGGGCCATGGATAAGACTCTCATGGAGGTTGCGGTGGTGGAACCACCTATCCATATCCAGGACATGACAGTGCGAGAAATGTGGGACGAGCATGTAGGGTGGAAGTAGGACATATTTGCACAATTTTTGTCAAGAGATGAACTAGGAAAGATTGCGGCTCATGAATTGGTTGATGATAATGAGTGTGGAGATGAATTATACTGGAATGGATCACCCTCTGGAGGTTTTTCTTTAGCCTCGGCTCTTAAAATAATACGAAATGAAACTGAGCCAAGGATTGAGGAGGTTCGAGGATGGCGGACTTTGTGGAAGGTGGAGGTTCCGCAGAGAATCAAAGTATTCCAATGGCTTGCTAGCCAAGATCGCATTATGACGAATGGTAATAGGTTCTTGAGAAAGTTGACAGAAGACCCGCGGTGTTATGTATGTGGAGAAGTGGAAGAGAGCACTGTGCATGTTCTTCGTAGTTGTCCGGTGGCAAGGATGATATGGAGAAACATGGGTGTAGATATTCACAGTGCTATCTGGAATCTACCTTTGAAGGATTGGTTACTCTCGAATCTGGAGCAACAGCAGTGTGAGGGGACTAACAATTGGCCACGAATTTTCAGTGTTGCAAGTTGGTGGTTGTGGAAGTGGCGAAATGAGACAAGTTTCAATGATACTCCTAATATTCCCCTTGACCAGGTTAGTTTTATATTGTCGCGTGTGCATCAAGTGGAGGTAGCTTTCTCGCGGAATTTATCGGACCCGCAGCATAGACCTAACAGACGTACTGAGGTCCTGGTTCGTTGGATTTATCCCCCTCTGGGATGGGTGAGACTCAATACGGACGGCGCATCAAGAGGGAACCCTGACAGGGCTGGTGCTGGAGGAATTATTCGGGGCCATCGAGGAGAAATTTGCGAAGTGTTTGCGGTTAACTGTGGTATTTGCTCCTGCACGAAGGCGGAACTGTTGGGTGTTTTACGAGGGCTTTGTGTAGCGTGGAATGGTGGCCATAGACTGGTTGTAGTGTCCGTGGACTCAGAGGTTGTGGTTAATCTGTTGGCGGGCGAGATCCCAGCCAACTCTCCCTATATTCATCTGCTTAGGAAGTGTCATGCTTTGATTCACTCTCGGAATTGGGTAGTAAAAGTTGAGCATTGCTATCGAGAAGCTAATAAAGTGGCCGATTGGTTAGCAAATTTTGGTGTTGAGATGGAGGAAAAGTTCAAGATTCTAGAGGCGGTCCCTTCAGATCTTCGCACCATTTTATTGGAGGACTTGGGAGGTGTAACTTGGCCTCGGATGGTTCCTGTGAATCGAATGGGAGACATTTGATGGCTGGGTTTCAGTTTGTTTCGTTAGTCTTGTTTCTTTTTTAGTTTTGTTTTGCGTGTCGTTTTTCCTTTCAGTATTTTTCTTATGTTCTTTTTTCTACTTTGTTAGTAGCGTTGGATGCCTGTAATCCTCTTTCTTCAACAAAAAAAAAAGGAAGTCAGGATAGATAACTATCGAAAGTCTCTCCAAAGTGAGTCCATTCAAGGGTGTATACCAAAGGAGCTAGTAATCAGCTTTAACGCATATTTATCTATCTATCTATTTATATATATATCTGAAATCCAAGATAAACAAATGTCATGTTGTCACATGTACTTTCTCCTCTCTCACACAATTAAATGAGACATTAAGCAATAAAAATGTGTATTTCAAAACTCTAACCTATGACCTCTCATTTGATATGCTACTGCACTAACCAACTACGTTACAATACTCATGTTGGTTTTTTTTAGGGGGTATGATCAAACTGATTTTCAAGGTTTATCTACTAAATACAGTCAGGGACGCTTTAATTATTCAAGGTTTTAGTAGCCCGTATGATTCCAAAGTGAGGACAGTGCCCGTTCCGTGCCAGATCAATACTAATAAAAGTTATGGAGTCATTTGTTTATTAATTTCTAAGTCAAACATGAATTGTTATTTACGGTTTTCTAGTATCATGTTTAGTTATTATATTCAATTAATTAATTTGGTTAAGTATGTACTCAGCATTAGTTGACTTGTTCTTTGTGTGTTTGATTTTATGTTCTACAATGATCCATAATTCCTTATAAATTACGACGAGCAGGTTAGTAACAGGTTTGCGAAATTCATGCATGGGAGTTAGCTGTTGGAGTTGGATTTCATTTTATTTCTATCAGACATTGTATTTTATTTCTTTCTTCCTTATGTTTGGGGATTTTGGATTTATTATATTTTAATAAGGGGCTTTAAAGGGTTTCCAACTTGTAGTTTAGTTATTTTAATTAAATTCTTCCGCTGTGTCATATTCAAAGGTTGGCAAGTTTGGTTTTCTAAAATTATTATCTAGCCGTATACGTATCACCGTAGCGGTAACATGTTCAAATTCCTTCAATTTACTTAGTATGATATTTATTTTAGTAGGAAGAATTTGGGGTTGTTACAATAGTGTTATAGCTAGTATTGTTTTCAAAAGCTTTTTTCTAAGCAAGCGGCATATGAGAAATCTCCTCCTGTATTATCGTTGTAATATTTTGTCCAATTTTCTCGTCTTTAGTAGGGATGGCAACCCAGTCCGGATCCGACCCTAGTCCGCCCCGATCCAAAAGAAAAAATCTGAGTCGACCCCGACAAAAAAGTAATCCGACTCTGACTCCGTTTAAAAAGTCCGACTCAGAGTCGGAGGAGGGTCGGAGTCGGATCTCATAAAATAATCCGACATCCGAATCCGACTCCAACTTTGAGTCAATCAATCCTTTTTTTCTTATTTATGTTAATGTATAATTTATGTATAACATGACATCGACTTTCAGCCAACTGTAGTATATAGGACTTTCCCATCGAAGAAATGATTGTTTAAAATAATGGTAATATTTGGATTATTTGTATTATATAAGATTTCCATATGATTATAAGAATGAATTATAATAATTAGATTATTGTATTATAGAAGACTATTCTATTATAAAAAAAAATGGGCAGAAAAATAAGTTTGATCGGGTTCAGAGTCGGATGTTCGGACTTTAAGTCGGGTCGGATTCGGATTGTCGGAGTCGGATTCAGATTTAAAATACTTCTTGTAGGGTCGGAGTCGGATTATGCATAATCCGATCCAAGTTCGGCTCGTTGCCATTCCTAGTCTTTAGTTTGTTTTCTCTCGTTCCTCTTATTCTCTAGCTAGTGCACGAACTAGGTTTCATCGCATTGATGCGTTTCAAGCTTTCACACACATACTAGAATTTAGAATCAATTGATTACTTGTGTCCGCCAAACACTATTACCATATTCCGTTTCCAAGAAATTTGGTGCTTTAATACCTTTATGGCCCGTTTGGTAGTCGTTAATAAATTGCGGTAATGGGAATGAATTTTAAGTGCAATTTTATTAGGGAAGCATTTTTAAAATCTCCATGGGAGACATTATTTCTCTATGGGCAAACAATCTCACCCCTAAACTTGTGTTTTGTCTTCAAGGGGAAGCAATTTTCATTACCACTCATTACCACCTACAAGGTGGTATTGGATGGGAATGAAAATTCAAGAAGGAAAGTTGACACTTTAGGATTAGTTTCCCATTTTCAATCTATACAAACTAGAATTTTTTTGCACGCGATGCGTGCATGAATTTTTTTTCGAAACAGAAACTCGATTTTCTTTGGCATAAGAGTCAAAATTTGAATATTAGACATATGAAGTATAATTGTTTTTAGTTGCAAAATTTGATTGCTTTAGTTTCTGTCACTTAAGTCTCTCACCATTCTTTTTGTTTTTTTTTTTTACTTTTCAAAGTTAAATTATGAACAAAATAGAAATTTTATTGAATTTATTTATGATTTCTAATATTATAATTTTTTAGTTGATTTTTGAATTAAGTACAATACTTCATAAATTGTAAAAAAAGTGGACACTTTGATTTCAAGTCAATTTTTTCAAAGGTTGTAGTTTGTAAGTGAATTTTTTAGTTTTTGTAAAGTTTCCTCATTTTAGTGATTTGCATAACGTAAATTATGCAATTTTATGATTTTAGTTGACTTGTGAGTGATTGTTATAATTATATTTTTGGTATTTTTGTTTGAAGCCCCTTTGATTTGTAAGTAAATTTGTAATTTAGAATGAGAAGGGGATAACATAGTCTCTCCATTCAGGGACACCATAGCTCCCCCTTTGCCTTATATAATAGAATTATGTTGTGCTCTAATTCTTGAATGATATTTTACATAAACCTTTTCACCTTGATAATTAATCACTATTATATAATAGAAACAGATAGGTCCAAATATATGTAAAAGTTTCATTATATATATGAAACACTATAAAAAAGTAAATAATTTTTTTCCTTGTCTAACTTCTAAATTCTGATTTCACTACAAATACACCTCTATTTTTTATCATGACCCACCATTAATTGTGAATGGTTCTTAAGAATAGTGATTTGTAAGTAAATTTTGTAAATATTTTTGTATGTATTGACGTTCTAGGTTATTAGTTTTAGTTTGTATGTTAATTTTAAGTTTTAATAAAGTTTCTTGATTATTTGAGTGATTTGTGTGATTTTTATAACGTGATTTGCTCAATTGTATTAGTGATTTGTAAAGTTTCTTCTTTTAAGTGATTTGTGAAAGAGTGTTGTAAATTAATTTTTGGTAGTTTTCTTTAAGTGCCGATTTTGATCTTGACATTCCTTTTGTAATTTAGAAAAGGAAGGGGGGTAAAATAGGCATTTCAAAAGAGGACACCATTGCTCCCCTTCCCTTATATAATAGAGATATATTAAAAGGCGTGCGTGACAATGTATACATGCCACGTGGCACCTCTGTTACTCCATTAGAATTCTCCAATGTATACATAAGTCATGTCAATTAACAAAAGTAAAATTAGGTTGCAACAAAATTTGAACTTGTGACATCTTGCTCTTATATATGACACAATTACCATCTCAACCAACTTTTAATCATGCTTTAAGTGTTCACATTATTATATTTGCACTTTTAAAATGTTGAGTTTTTCTTAATATATTTTAATGAGAATGGAAAAAAAATTCATATCAAATTTGAAAAACAATACCAACCCGGGGTAACGCCCGGACCCAAATACTAGTTTTAGTTTCAAACAAATCGTTGGTGCCATTATATAATTCCAGCAACATTTTTGGCCGGAAAAATTAAATTAGTGTTTATCTCAATTTATAAAAGTTGTGGGGCCAATTTACTTCAGGTAAAGTTGTAAGGGGACAATTTGCTAAATTGACATAAGTGTAGAGGTCAATTTTGTTTGGTTTTGAATATGTAATTGCATATAGAGAGATTTTTTTTACCGTTACCTTTAAATTAAGACAGTAAGACACAGTACCATACATATTAGAGTTATTCTTGCATGGACCAAAACTCACTTATTTTACATAATGACCCTTTCTTTTAATATAGTAACCTTTGAAAATCTTAAATTATACTCATTCTTTCTCACATTAGTTTATCATGATGAAATTTTCACATTAGTACCATATAGTTAATATCTACCATAGTGACTGTGTTTTTTTTAATATAGTCATTCTTTCTCACATTAGTTTATCATGATGAAATTTTCACTTTGTTATATAGTAACCTTTTTTTTTACATAATCAAACTTCACAATCTATATCTACTCATCTTTAATATCTATTTTTATATAGTGATTTTTTAAAAATATAAATCACATAAATTAGCATTAGGTCCATACTAATTTAGTGTAAACCAAGTCCATATAAGTTTTTTTTTTTTTTACTAGATATTACAATGCACATTGAAATTGAGGGGTCTAGTAATGAATCTCATGATCAAATTCAAGAGGAGTAATTTTCAAAGGATAGTTATGTACAGTTGTACACCCTCTAATTATGCATTTATGCTATTTGTTGATGGTACCACTACATGCGTCATAGCATTACATAAAAACAGTCCCAATTATTGGACATCTTCTATAATCAGTCCCAACTATAAATTAATTAACATTAGTCCTAACTTTAACACATGTTTGAAACTAACAAACCCTTGGAAGGGTTAACCTGTCGTAACAGGTAAAAAAACCACACGTGACCCTCACGTGATTGCTAATGAAACCCCTCTCCCTTTCTTCCTTCTTCCTTCTTCTTTCTTTTGCGAATTTTCCCTCCTAACCATTCAATTCCTCCATAACTCCTCCTACCTACCTGTCAGACGCCATTACTTGCCCTCTGCAATTCATCTTCTCCAGAAGAAATGAGCGATTTTTTCGGACGACATTGAAGGTACGAACACTGAATTTTTTATTTCTTATAATTTTTTTTAATTGTATTGTTGTTTGTGTGTTTGGGGAAATAAGTGGAAATTTCTGGTTTCCAATTTGTTGTTGTGTATCATAATTTTGTTTGTGGTTTAGTAATGGGTTGTTTCTAGTAATGTAATTCAAAATTTGAAGGTTTATTTCTGTAATTTTTTTTATCATGCTTGCACTATGGATAAATGGAAGGAATTAGTTGATTGAAATTTGTTCTTGTTGGATTGCATTTATGAATATAGGTGTGAATTTTGTGATTGGTCTATGAATTATGAATACTACTGTAACCCTTAGGTTTTGGCATGTTGGAAGTTTTAAACACAGTGAGAAGGGAGTGTAGTATGGGGGGGGGAAGGGAGGACCTTTCCTATTGACAATGATGAACTATGTTGGTGGTATCTTGAGGAACTTGCAAGAAAATGTGGTTCATACACAAAAATAGATGAGATTTACTACTTAATCTCTGGTATGAGTTTGAAAGATGGGTTGTGGAGAGTTTATGCTAACAAAGAGGTTTTAGCCATGACCCCTATAGTTTTACAACATAAATTCATTGACCTCTATGTGACACATGGTGTCGATGAACCTCAGTTAGTACCACTTGAGCTTGGGTACATTGAGGAACAACCAAAACAACAACCAAATGCATTTAGTACCCCAACTATAACTGAAACACAACACCAAAAAGTGGTCCCACAGAAACTACCTTTTAGGAGGCCCCACCTAAAACTACCCCAAAGTCCTTAGAAGGGTCAAATCTCAGAAGAAATCCTAGGAAAACATCTTCCCAGGAGGGCCCAAAATCTATCCCCAACTTTTCCCAGCCATTAAAATCAAAAGCTTGTCCTGCTCCAAACCCTAACATAAAAAAAACATATGACTAGCCTAATTCATCTCCCCAGTATCCCTCACTCACAAAAACTACATCTCCTCAGCAGCCCTCACTCACAAAAGACCCTCCCATTTCATCTCCTCAGCAGCACTGTAACAGAACATACCCTTCAGGCAATTGTTTTGTTGGAAATTAAGAATCTTCGCATTGAGGGAGATAATCTGGTGGTTATCAACTCTATTAAGAATATTTAGAAGATCCGTTGAGAAATTATTTTATCTTATTTCTGATGCAAGGGTTGATCTTCGATATTTTACGTGAATCTCTGGCATTTCACTTCGATCACCTTCAACCACCGCTTTCGTGATGCTAATCAAGCAGCGGATTTGTTGGCACATAAAGGTGATTTGGTACAGAATTTTTATCACTAGTTTGAACTTCATAATATTGTGCTCTTTTATATATATCATTCGCAAGGATATTTTAGGTTAATTCTATACTATAAACTAAGCCTAATGTTTCTTTTCTTATTAACAAAAATGGTATCGGTTGATGTGAGAGGAAAGAAGTAAGAGCATGTACAATGGTCTAGTTTTTAGTTGGTCTAGCAAATAGTAAATCTAGCTTTACTTAGTTTTGTTATTGGGGCACTTGGCTCTTTGGGGTTTGTTGGTCTGGATATCTAGACCATATGCACCTTGGATGAAGTGCACAAGCCGAATGAAAATCAGCCGCGTGGCAAAGAAGCCGGAGAGAAAAAAATATTGGGCCCGGCTGAAACTCACCGCATTGAAGGTAAAGGGAGAAAGAGAGACAGAAGAAGGCGTCAAAACACTGAACTGAAAGAAAATGCTGACCCAAAGCTATGGTTTTCTGTCAGTGGGTCTGACGTGCGTCAGATCCCACTGAGCAGTGAATCTTGTGCTGCAATGCGGCCCAAAACTCTCCTTCTTTTTGTATTTTCTTCAACAGACATTTACAGCGTTACAAAATTTTGTAACGTTATTAAAAAAAAAACAGGTTATAATTAATTTTTTTTACAATAATAGCTATAAAATATTTTTATCTATAAATTGAGCCCAAATTTCATATATTTTACCATACTTCTTCTCAACTTATTTTTTTTTCTAATTACTCTCTCCTACCTAATATTACTTATACTAAGCCAATATTATAGATTCAAATAATCTTAATTACCCCCAAAATAATCCAAACCACCCACAAAATTTCCTAAAATAATTTTCAAATCGATCCAAGTGTGCTACAAAATCCGAAATTCCATAATGTCAAGTTAACGCTAATTTAGTTTAATGTAAGCTAATTAGTTTTTAACGTAATCTAATTAGCATTAATTAATTTAAATCATCTATTTCATATAAAAATAAACATTGGGTAGGAGAGATAATATACCGTGGAGTATGGTAAACGGAGGACAGAGAAATAGAAAAATCAAGACCAACTAAATCATTGTAAAAAAAAAAAAAATAAGTTGGTGAGAGTTTAATGGGATGTGAGAGGTGTAAGAAGAAGAGAAGGAGAGAGAATTATAAAAACTTTAAGACAAACCAAAACCATTATACATGTTCTAAATCAATTGGTTTAAATTTATCTTTTACTCTTTTTCCTCTCTCCTTTTTGGGTTTGGTGACTGTGTTTTGTGGCTGTCGTTAGATTTCACCTTCACTCCGTCAGTCATTTACACTCTCTCAACCCAAGTCAAAAAAAGTCACTCCATCTTTCTCTCTCTCTTCCCCCTTCTTCCCATGAACACCAAGAAGCTCTAGGGTTTTTTCCCCCAAAATCTAGGGTTTTTGCATCTTCCATTCCCTCCCCAAAACCCCCATTTCTTCTCCAAAAATCACTCTTTCTCTATCTGCCCTTCATTTCTCTCTCACATCAATGGCGAAAACTCGCCCAGGAAAGCGAGACCTTGATTCATACACCATTAAAGGCACCAACAAAGTTGTCCGAGGTAAGAACAAAAAACCCACAAAAACCCTAATCATCAAATTATTTTTCTTGTTTCCTTTGTTTTTCGATTGATTTTAGTGGGTACTTATAATTTAATGAATTTTTGATTGATTTTGTAGTTGGAGATTTTTGGGTAGTTAAATTGATAATTTTTTGATTGATATTTAGTTGGAGATTGTGTTTTGATGAGACCTGCTGATGTGGGTAAACCACCATATGTTGCACGCGTTGAAAAGATTGAAGCTGATAGCAGGAACAATGTGAAAGTTAGGGTGAGATGGTATTATAGACCTGAAGAATCTATGGGTGGAAGAAGACAGTTTCATGGTGCAAAAGAATTGTTCTTATCTGACCATCATGATGTACAGAGTGCTCATACAATTGAAGGGAAGTGTACTGTGCATTCATTTAAGAACTACACTAAGCTTGAGAATGTTGGGGCTGATGATTACTTTTGTCGATTCGAATATAAGGCTGCCACTGGTGCTTTCACTCCGGACCGCGTTGCTGTGTGAGTTGATTGACTGCTATAATTTGAGTTGGGTTTTGTGTTTCCTGATGTGGGTTCTGATTGGTTTTTGTTGTGTGTGTGTTTGTCTTTTTGGTATGTAGGTATTGCAAGTGCGAAATGCCGTATAATCCGGATGATCTTATGGTGCAATGTGAGGGCTGTAAGGACTGGTAATTCATCAACTCTGGTTTGATTGATTTAGTTTTCGAGGGATTCATTTTTGGTGTTTTAGATTGTTTTTTAGGGTTTATATGTTGTTTTCTAGCTTGTTTTATTTTTTATGAGAATGTTGGGTGATTATCACTTGCTATATCCGGTAAAATGAGACATGACTCAGGTCTTGCTTATATAATGATTGACTGGCTACCATCTTTGTGATACCTGATATGGTTATTCGATGCTTCATTATCCACAGAAGTACTACCCATATGCTATTTGGAGTCTTGGATTTGAGGTGATGCTTGGAGACTCCATATTCGACCCAATAACATAAAGAAATCCCTGAAAATTGCCGGAATTTACTCTTTTGGAGACTTTGGTATACACATTGAATTAGCTCTGCCACCGGAGCTTTGAGTAATGCTGGCCCTTTTTTGTTTTGTTTCCTGAAATTTTACATGGGCAATTAGAAGTCTTGATCTTAGCTAGCAGAATTTGGCTTGTCATGATTAAGCATTATCTCACATCAGCAAGGCATAAGAACTAGATTTTGTAACTATTTGGCTATTTGCTCTTTTTCAAATTCTCAGCTCTCTTGACTGTGATTAGGTGCTAACTCTTAGATTGCTCTTAGAGGACGAAACCAGATATGCTTTGACGATGAAATTTGGTTTCATATTCTAATGATATTAAGATGCATGTAGGTTCCATCCTTCTTGCATGGGCATGACAATTGAAGAAGCAAAGAAGTTGGATCACTTTTTATGCTCTGATTGTGTAGCTGAAGATGATCCTAAGAAAGGAGGCAGCACCTTCTCTGTATCACCACTGGCTGATGGCAAGGTAAAACCTTCACCCACTGTTATGTTAGAGGTGCATCAAGCTTGCATCTATTAGCACTTTACTGTCAGTCTTTGCATGCTTGAATAGCTTATTAAAATTACCGCAGTCATTTTGGATAAGCCTGCTTGGCTGAGAAGAACTCTGGCTTTTCCCATGTTGAAGTCGGCTTACGCAATTATTGGCAGGCTAAGATGCTTGTTTACTGATTTAGCATGTTGATCTTGGGATTTGGCACTGGCTACTTTCTCTTTTGCTTATACATGCTGCTGAGTCTTTTATTTGTGGGTAGCGCAAGCACAGGAGTAATTACTTACTCCATTTTATCTTCAGTTCAGGAAGAGGCTGTCATCTGCTTCTAATCTTGATCATATGGTTTATGGTTATTGTTGGAAAGTGGCTCTCTACGTTATGCTGTGGGTAACTTTGTTTATGCAAGAAACAGGGAATCTTTGGGGATTGGGCAATGAAGAGTACAAGATTCAATTACATTTTCTGTTATGGTACAAATTTTGCTTCAACTAGACACCCAACCATTGTCGACATTGACATTGTTTTCATGTGTTTGCATGCATTGTTTTATCAAATCTTGAAGTTAGTAAAATTAGTGAACAACCAATGAATTGTGGTTTAAAGAGTAATAGCTTCTATAAAATTTAAGCAACGGAGTTCCTTTTGCTAAACGCTGAACTTTTACTTTGGCCAGCCACATGTATCGTTAAAGGCAGAGTAAAATAGACGGTGGTCACTGTTTCTCAAAAGTATTTGGTTGTGATTAGAAATTTTGCTGTTGATAGATGTATAGAAACAGATTTCCTGTTAATTCGCTTCCTCTGATGAGTGATGAAAAAAGTGGGGATTCTCCCGCATTTACACGAAGCTGTTTTCTGAAGACTCAATAAGTTTTCAAGGTCAAATTCTGTGTGCTACGAAATCATTTCCTCCTGGTTTACAAGCCTTTTCTTTCATATCCTTGACTGACTCTCTTTTGTGCATAAATGTATGTAATAATTTATTGGTGTTTTAGCATTTTTGTTGGAGTGAGGCTAATTGGAATAGGGTTCTCCAGTAACGGTAAATTCACTTGGTTTGGGCTACACACCAATTCCTCTCTCTTGTTCTCCACTTAGCATTTTCTTTTTTCTTGGATAGGATAGATAATTTAGACATGAATTGCAGACCTCTATTCAAAGAAAATGTTTTTTTTTTTCACCTCTTTAATTATTTTGTGGCATGTAAATTTCATTTTGCAACACTCTTTTTATTGCAGCCTGATAATAAGCGGAGGAAGCGATAAGATCTTAAAGGTGATTTGCAAACCCGGAGTTTGGCGATGGCTTACTCTTGCAGAGCTTTGAAGTAGTCACCTTGTAGAACTAACTGTGTTGTGAGAGGTTGTATTGTCAACTGTGAAACCTTAAAGCCATGCTTGTGCTTCAAAACTACTGGGGCTGTAATTTCCTGTGTGCTGTGCCCCCTGAGGCGATGCATGTATGACTTCTCTGTAATTTAAAACCCTGTGCAGAAAAGATTATTTAGTTCTAGCCATGGTTCGGTTTGATCACTTTCGGGGCTCGATTTCCCTGATAGCTGCCAGTAGTACCAAAGCCGTCTTTCTGATGGGGCGTCATACGACTATGTTGTCTTTTATCATTTAAAGAACGGTGAAGTTCAGCCTTAGTTCGGTAAGGTTTTTGGTTATGTCCCAGCCTGCAGGTACTGTTGCCTGGAGGATAGATATATTTAGGCATAAATGTATAAATGAAGCTCTCCAGTTTTAGACAGTAATCTGGGCAGATGATTCCTTATATGATTCCTTTCTGAATATATCAGTTCTGATTCCTGCTTCCTGTGAGTGTCAAAAATGAATTTTTGACTGTAAACAATCAACAACTTTCCCACCATTCATACATATCTAAAGCATATTCAAATTTCGACATGCTAATATTTCATGAATATTTATCTTTTTAGGAAAATGATATATGGACAACAAGTCAATAACTATTACCTCTATCTATCTCGTTAGAGTTTGTCTTGTAAGAGATCGTCTATTTTTAAATTAAAATTAGGCAATGACAAACCCAATATCAAAAAGAGAATAAACCCAGTAGTAATTAGTTTAACTTTTTTCGGTTTAGTCAGGTTTAAACTGAAGGTAAAATTTTGTCAAATAAGTTCGGTTAAGATAAGTCATGAAGATAACACATCATAACCCCAATTCAACACGCAAATAAGGAGCTGCCAATAAGTAAAAAACTTAGGTTAAAATAAGACTCCTTAATTTTGAATTTTGCTTTCTTTTAAAAAAAGAAAACACAAGTCAAATTACCTCTATTACGTTATAAAATATGGCAAAGTTTAGAGAAACAAATCAAGCCAAACCAAACTTAAAAGATTATAACTAGACAATACCAAATATTAATAAATTTATATTAGATCATCTTATTTTATATGAAGAGAACAAAATCTTTACTTCATTATCTTCTATTTCTTTATTTTCTTGATGATTAGAGTTGCTAGTTTTTAACGTCATTAAGACCGTGATTTATTTCCTAATCAATCTTTAATGATAATTCAAAAAAGGAAATTAAGTTAACTTCTAATATACTTTTTACTTTATAATTAATTTTGCTTATAGTTTTGAAGATTTCCTTAAGAGAACTTCCAAAACCACTCATATTTTTCATGCTAAAGCTTGATTAAAAGGGATAAAAGAAACGGCCATCTCCATTGAATTCTCCCTCTTCACATTAGAATTGTGATGTTACCTAATCATACACTATTTATTTAATTCAGTCCCAAATTTATTTTCTCATCCCTTCAAACAATATAAAAATGAAAATCATGCAACATTTCTCTATATTTTTCTTGGTTATTTTTGTTCCTTGCCTTCTTTTGTTGCTCATAATATTCAAACCATGTCAAATTTTCTTTTGCTATGCAGATCAAAATAGATCTTTATACATTGTTTTGGTTGAAGGTGATTCACTAGCATTTCTTCATGGTGTGCAATCTTCTCATCAAGAATCGAGAGTTCATCTTAACAGGTTAGTGATTACGAGAGTTCAGAAGTCTATGTTTTTATATATATAAGAGTTATAACGTGTAAAATTCATTCTCATTTCTCATGTAAATATGCATTCTCATATGAACTCACTTATATATATATATTGAAATCATGTTTATATATATTAGAATTTTTTTTCCCAGGATTTAAAGAGGATTTTTCGGGTTTTTGTTTTATTATTTACATTTTGGTGAAGAGTCCAATTATTATACATGGGTATGTACGAATGAAGCTCTAGGTACTAGGTAGACCCAAAACTATTTGTTTGCTCATTTATCATTTTGCAAGCTTTAAGTTTAACTGAGCAAATAAGCAGAATGCCAAAGATATAAATGAGCAGTGAATAGAAAATAGTCTTAGATATCTAATTAAATGCATCCGAATGTATAATGGAGGTTCAGCCCAGTATACCAACTTCTTAGTTCTTACAATTTTGAAATAAAAGGAAGAGGTGGTAATTCAATGAAATATCACTCAAATTCAAGGTTTGTCCAGGACGATTTGAATCCCCACCCTAACAATATGTTGGGAAATTCTCTTACGGTGGTTGTGAGCCTTTAGCCTCTAGGCTTATTTTTATTACTAGATTCAAATGAACGCAATACAAGCTTCAAGTTAATTACATATTAACATGAAATTGAAAAATATTAACAAAAAAAACATTTAAGATATTTTAAATGGACACCAAACTTCTCAAGAGTTGTCTCATATAATAGAATTATTATTATTATTATTATTAATCACATTTATTATAGTAGAATTATTATTATTATTATTATTATTACTATTATTATTATTATTATTATTATTATTATTATTATTATTATTATTATTATTATTGTTAATCACATTTATTATAGTAAAATTATTATTATCATCATTATTGTTATTTTGCATCTAGTGAAGCTTACCAAGAACATGCAAATCTCCTGGAGAAATCTCACAGCGAACTTCTCGAAAGCACCCTTGATACTGGGACCTACCAAAAGCTCCATAGCTTCACTCATCTTGCTAATGGCTTCGCCGTGCACACCACTCTTTCTCAGGTGCCGTACTGATCATCACTTCTCTCTCTTTCCCCTCCAAAAACCACCATCCATATATTCTCGGTGTCTGATAATTCATACAATACTTCTATTCTTTCTTAAAATTCTTATATGTCACCACTTTTTGATGGTAGGGTGTGACATACTAAATAACATATGTAAGTTAATTATAATGTACTAACTCCATTTATTTTTCATAGTTACATTTTCACTTTTGACATTATTTACAAAAATATTTTTGACTATTGTTTGTGATTTATTATTAAGAAAAAATATAGTCATGTGGGGTCTCTTTGATTCGTTTCGATATGAACTTTCAGAATATTATCGACTTTTTATATATTTTACAAAAAAATTAAAGATATAAAAGCTCAAAGTAGTGCATCGACATGCGTAAAAAGTGTAGGTGTAGCTATTAAAAAGGAACATATCTGAGCTAGTATATTATATGAGAAAACTGATAAGGCGCATATGGGTTATTCGTTATAGATTGATAATACAAATTTAAGGTAACTCATCGCATATTTGCATAATTAATAAGGTTATAATGGAATGATGAGAGTGAGGGATACCTTAGTAAGTTAGAGCTTTTCCGTTGGTTAGTTCCAGAAAATTCAGAGTTCGATTTTCATCACTTATACTTGCATTGTGGCTCGATCATTAAAAACCAAAAAAGAAGGTTGTAATGGAATAATTAATGATGTTTAAACTAATAATTATGGCTCCGTTTTTTATTAGGTTTTTAAGATGTCCTTTTGATTGTTAATATCTTCTTGTTTATTAATTTATTAATAAAATAATAAATGTTTAGTGTTGAAATATGGTTAAAATTAATGAACTTTGACTTTGATAAAATAAAAGGATAAATTAATAAAAAAACGTAGAAAGCATGTGATTACTCACAAGTCACAATATTACACCATCATTTAATCATACGATGCATCAACCGGAGACAATATATAACTTTTCAGAATTATACTCTTTTTTTACTACTCGCTCCGTCCCAAAATATAGTTCTCGTTTCTCTTTTTTCATGGTAATTTATGCAAGTAGAATCTAAGAGGGATAATAGAGATTTTTTGTTTATTTAAATAAAGATTGTATGGGAAAAGATGATTTTAGGAGAGAGAATGGAGAATAATTGGTGAAAGAGCATTAATTGTAACATTTTGGTTGAATAAACAAAGAAAACAACAAAATTCAAGAAGCAAATAAATGATGGAGATACGGTTTTTCTAGACAAACTAGTTATTAGGCCCGGGCTATGCCTTGGGTAAGAAAAAATTTCATTTATTAATATAATACTTTATGATAATAACACTAAATGCAACTTAGCCTAATAGTTAAGACTTTAGTATATGTACTTGATGTCTCGGGATCAAACCTACTACGCAATTTCTAAATTTTTTTATTGATATGGATTACATGAACTAAAGCTCCATAGGGAGAGCGCCACGTGGCACAATATCTTGTTATGCACGCCTTTTAATATATTTTTATAGATTACGGTAAAATGTGGAACTAAATATGGAAATGGAAACTATATTTTGGGACATCCAAAATGGAAATGCGAACTATATTTTGAGATGAAGGGAGTACATTTTATGTACTTAATAATAATAATAATATTTCTATATGTTTTGTAAATAATATTTGTATACTACCAAAATTAAAGTCACATAATATTTTTGTTTGGGTTAAAAAAAAAAAAAAAACAGGCAGAGAAGCTAAAAAAGAGCCCTAGGGTGAAGTTGATGGAAAGAGATAGAGGAGCAAAGTTGATGACAACATACACTCCAAAGTTCCTAAAGTTGCCTGAAACTATATGGGCTCAACAAGGAGGAGATGAAAATGCAGGAAAAGGAATTGTAATAGGTTTTGTTGATTCTGGCATTAATCCATTCCACCCAAGCTTTGCTGCTGATGATGACTTATTGATGATCAACACTAGCTTAGTTTGCTCGAATTCGACTCGATTTTGCGGTGTTTGCCACACCGGTCCACGTTTTCCGGCGAGTTCTTGCAATGGGAAGATAGTTTCAGCTAGGTTTTTTGCTAATGGAGCTCAAGCTGTGTCTCTTCTTAATGCTTCTGTGGATTTTCTTTCACCCTTTGATGCTGATGGTCATGGGAGGTAAAAGTAGTACTACTTATTAAATCACCCTTAGCTGATATATAAAAGTTAGTTTTGACCACTTTAATTTTTTTATAATAAACTATATGTACACAACTTGTCATCTAATTAGTCTTGTTCTTAGAAACAAAGATACTTCTATATAGTTGCATTTATTTTTATTGAATGCCAACGTTATATGCATCTTAGAAAAAGATTTTTGTGTCATAGCATGGTGTTAGGATATATTTATTTGGAAGGGTTTATCTAGGCATATCCCGAAGTGTTTATTTATTAGAGATAATATTTAACCTATTTTGTGGAGAAGAACCAATTAAAATAGGGTTTTGTGGGGAAACACCAATTAAATAATTTTTTGGTGGGAAGAAGTAATTAAAATAGTTTCGTTGGCAACTTAACACCACATTAAGATCTTCAGGCCAAATTGTCAACTTTTCGGCGTTGACAATTTCTTTCCCTCCAAAACCTTGTTTTTTTGTTTTGTCTTATTTCCCCCTTCTATATATTTTAAAGCCCTAATTTCCCCAATTTTTTCCAATTTTCCCAATTTTCCCAATTTCCTCATTTTATTGAAACTAAAGCTCTCATCCTCAACCTCGGAGCGGATAGTAGTACTAAACTACTAGTTAGCAAACTCGGAGCAAAGTGCACTCGTACGAGTTCGTAGAGGAGAAACGAGTGAACTCGGATCGAAAATCAGACTTGTTGATAAATGAAAATCTGAAACAATGTGAGTGAGTGAGGAGACAGGAAGAGAGAGAGTGTGTTAATTAATAAGAAAATGGAGAAGTGGGTAAGCATGAGAAGTTTTTAGAGAGAGAGAAAAAAAGATGGGGATCTCGTGAAATAAAGAGGAGAAAACAAAGAATGTGTTGACAAAACAAAAAAAAAAAACGAGTTTTTTGGGGAAACTTGTCAATGCCGGAAAGTTGACAATTTAACCTGAAAATCGTAATGTAGTGTTTAGTTGCTAAAGGAAGTATTTTATTTAGTCTTTCCTTGCAAAAAAGAATTTAGGTGGTGTTTTCCCACAAAAATGCTATTTTAATAGGTTTTTCCCCGCAAAAAATTCTATTTTTTTTAGTGAAAGAAATATTATCTCCAAATGAACACTTCAAAATATGTCTAGATAAACATTTATAAATAAATAGATTTAGAAAATATTCCTAAATTTATAATTAAGACATGCTCTATCTGTTTTGTTTAGTCTGATAAAAACAACAAGGTGGTTGTAGACATTCTGAACACCTCAAAATCCATTATACAGATGATCAGATGGAGAAATGATCAGGATCTGACAATGAAATGTATCTGACAAAATTTTTATACTTAAATAGTGATGCATCAAGTGTTAGATCCTATCATCTCTCATACATATGTTAAAAAAACTCTCACTGATTACTGATGTTATTGTCATTGGTATTAATTGAACTAGTAGATTTTTGCCTTTGTTATTGAAATATTGATTTAATAATGCAGCCACGTAGCCTCAACTGCTGCAGGGAACTCCAGGGTTCCAGTAGTGGTAGATGGTTTTTTCTATGGGACAGCGAGTGGGATGGCGCCTCATGCCCGGTGAGGACTGACAAACTATCATTTTTTTTTTATTCGGTAATTTACTGGCCCAAACAGGCTTAGCCTTCATGAGCTAGGGATAAAAAGGGAATCCCGACCCATAAGAAAACTTCCAGAGACTGAAAATTGAGGATTTATATCTAGAAGCTCCAATCATTAGGTTGCCACATAATTCTCAACTATCATTTTTATTTGGTTAATAGGGATTGCTGATAGTTATTACAAAAAAAAAAGATAAAGGGAATAGATGCTAATGGTTATGACCATTTTTAATTGAACAGTTTCAACTATCGATTAACTCTGACTAGTCTCAAGTTTGGAGGTTTTTTTCGAAAACATTCTTGTATGACTTATAACTTGTTAATATAGGTAAATAAAAAAGAGATGATGATAGCTAAAAGAGGATTAAAGAAAGTACAAATTCGTTTACTGCATAACATTAGGATGTTTTGTTAATTTTTAATAGGTTATAATACAAGACTACTTTAATTTGTACAACATGCCTAAACTTAGGATTTGAATTTCTTTTGGGTTCTATGGTAAACTGATTTCCTCCCAGGATTGCAGTTTACAAGGCTATATATCCAACAGTTGGTACTCTCACTGATGTCTTGGCTGCAATTGATCAAGTAAGCACCTATCTAAACCGATTAATCGAAAGAAACTGATCATTATGCAAATTATGAGAGCTTTTATTTCAATATGCAATGTGCAACCTTATTACATTTTTCTCACTAAATTGCTGAAATGTGCACTAAAGCCCTTTCCTTAAGGAAATCCAAGGACCTCTAATTTATGTTTACAAACTTTTATCCAAGTGCCTAAGCACCTCGATAATCATCGTTCAAAATAGCATGTACGCTTCTACAAGATGCCGTGTTCAATTTCTGATACTCACACATCCCTGTAATTCATCCTCCATATAGCCAGTTAAGTTGGAGTTTGAATATGCTTTGATTTTTTTCAGGCAGTGAAAGATGGAGTAGACATTCTGACCTTGTCGGTAGAACCAGATGAACCAGGAGAAGGCACAGTAACTTTCCTTGATGTTTTTGAAATCTTCACATTACTAGCAAGAAGAGCAGGGGTTTTTGTGGTGCAAGCAGCAGGAAACAAAGGGCCTGGTCCGAGCACGGTGGTATCCTTGAGTCCTTGGTCTGTTGGCGTCGCTGCTTGCAGCACAGACAGAAGCTACCCTGCTACCCTTTTTCTTGGAAATGGCCAGAAGATTGTAGGAGTGGGGTTATCAGGCAAGTCTTTCTATCTAATATCCTTTAGAAAATGTGTTTCCTGTCACTCAGAGAGATCAGTAGCCATGAGCCAAGCTATGTTTAGGTGCGTTCTCTTCACATTAAAGATGAGGTTTATTAGTGGCTGATTAGGTCTAATAAGTTCAATTCATACAAGTTTTAGGTGAAGAAAGCGCACTCATTAGTCGGACTCTCTATTTAGTTCAAGTACCCATGTCAGATGCTGGACACTCCGACATAGATGTGGGCACTTCGACACGTTGATGAAATTTTCCATAAAATAGCTGAGTTGGACATATACGCGTGTTTGCAGGACAACATACACCTTTATGCTAGTTTTCACTGGAGACATGCATCCATATCTGCTGAATTTCGAATATGACTTTTCTATATGCAGGGCCAACCTTTGGAAATGGGATACTGAAATATAAGCTGGTGCTAGCGAAAGATGCAGTTCATATTAATGGTTCTTTCCCCAGAACTCCACCTTACATAGAGGAATGCCAGTTCCCTGAAGCTCTTAATCCAATGATAGTAGCTGGTAGCATAGTGATCTGCAACTTCTCGGCTGGATTTTACAACCAAACTTCCTCTCTCACTTCCATCATCAACACTGCAAAAATACTGGGATTCATGGGTTTCATATTAGTTGCAAGTCCTACTTATGGTGATTTTGTTGCAGAACCAGTGCCTTTCCCTGTGCCTGGAATTATGATCCCAAAAACAGCAGAAGCCAAGGTATAAGCTTAGTTATACAACCTCAATCCCCAAAAGATGGTAACATTTCATAAATCTACCTGTCTCATACTCTCATAAAGTTACATGTAAGTGTTTCCATGAACAAGATATATAATATGATACGCAGGGAATAGATTTTATATGCAATATAATGTTCGGCATTTCCTTTCTGATAAAAATTCTCAATACTATAGTCTTTTGCCATATTTATTAAAGATGTATTTTTAATAGATCATTTCTCAATACTATGAAGAGCAAACTAAGAGAACTGAACGAGGATGTGTAATAAGATATGGTGGAAGAGCCTCCATAGGCGAAGGGAGAACGGCTGTTTTTGACAGGCAAATGCCTACTGTAAGCAGATTTTCTTCCAGGGGACCTGATATCATTGATAGCCACAGAAATCCTGCAGATGTTCTCAAGCCTGATTTTGTGGCACCAGGACAGCAGATATGGGCAGCTTGGAGTCCTCTCAGTGCCTCCGAACCCATATTTGAAGGTAAATTCAAACAAGTTCCACGATCACATCTAGAGAAAGAGATGAAACTTGTATACTCCCTCCGCACAAATTGTAAATTAAAACATTTACCCAGAAGAAGGGTGTCTGAGTTCAAAGTTAACATTCTACTTCGATTCCTAACATAGGGATCCATAACCACTGGGTTGAGATCATTGTCCCGTTCAGTGTTCCATCTTGTCTCACTCTTTCTTCTTGTTTCCCCACCTCATCAATCTAAAGTTAGCTACCTTTAACAATTTGTGTAAGTGGGGAGGTGTCAAGAACTCAAGATAAGAACTATTTGTGACAGTAAATGAGACACCATATGGGACAACGAATTGTTACCCACCTAGCCAATTTTTTACTCTCAACTTTTCCCACCCCTTACTCCTTGAACTCCATGCTCCATAGTAATGTTAATTTCAAACAGGGTTAAAGGGAGTATAAGCCAAGGCTTGCGCTAGACCTTTTATGCATCAAATTATCAATTCATAATACTTGGTTTCTAACAACAGGGAACAATTTTGCCATGATGTCTGGAACTAGTATGGCAGTACCTCACATTGCAGGGATAGCTGCACTGATCAAGCAACGTAACCCTTCATGGACCCCATCCATGATTGCATCAGCAATCTCAACTACTGCCACTAAATATGACAATTCTGGAGAAGTTATTCTCTCTGAAGGATATGACATTGGTAGCTTGAAAGTTTCCACTCCCTTTGATATAGGTGCTGGCTTGGTGAATCCAGCAAGAGCAGCAGATCCCGGATTAGTAATCATGCCAGGTAAGTTATAATTAATGAAAAAGTTGTGGAATTATATTGTAACCTGTAACATAATTTCATCAAACTAACCTAAAAAACCTGTTTAAGCTATAAACATTCACCTGACACACATTCTTTATTTGACATCATCTAAAGAGGGTTCATACTAAAAAGTTACTGCCCCCAACTCTTTAGCTTAGAAAAGTAATATATATACAGTAAAAAGCAGTACTGATCAGAAATTTTTTTCTATTATCCCAGTAAAATTCAGTTTTGATTTTGATAAATGAAAATCAGCTTTGATTAGTAAAAATCCGTTCAATCAGCAAAATTATTTCAGTTCAATAATAGCCAGTCAAAAAATTCGTACTACTTTAACAAGCGAGAATAGCCTTATTCTCTGTCTTTATTATTTGCTGAAGTTTTTGGTTATCATTTTTTCTGGAGGGAGGGGGAATTTTTAGGGCACAGCTTCATGTAAAGTAGAAAGATGCTTACTTTCTGTTCAGGAGAAGGAGAATATGTAGCTTTCCTGTGCTCATTGTCCAACATCAATCGAGAACAAGTCGAAGCTGCGACAGGTGGGTCATGCAACCATCCGCTTGAGCATCCAGCAGACTTAAACCTTCCATCAGTGACAATAACATCTCTTGTTGGATCTCAAGTAGTCAAGCGGAAAGTGATCAATGTGGCAAGCAAACAAGAAACATACCTGTGTGCTGTACTTCCACCAAACGGGGTGACAGTTGATGTATCTCCAACTTGGTTCACCATTGCTCCAACAGAAACCCAAGGTTTGGAAATCAAACTGAATGTTGTTACCCAGGCGAAGGAATTCAGCTTCGGAGAGATTGTTTTAACAGGAAGCTTGGATCACATTGTGAGGATTCCCTTGTCAGTTTTACCTGTTTCAATTTCTTAGCAGGTCAAATTAGAAGCAATTATACTTGTACAACCCATCCTGCTGCAAGGAAAAATGAAGCTCTTAGCAACATATCAAGTTGTTCATCACAAAGAAATGTATAGTATACGCATTGCTACATGTATAAGTAGCTGAGTATCACGTTCCAGCTTCAATTCTTCACTGCAATAGCTGATAAAAATGTAGCAATGCTTGCCTTTTGAGGTACTGAATCCGATACATGATAGTAATAATTTTAATTAGAAGCAGTTTAAAACATGATGGTAAAAGAAGGTTCAGACGTACACTGATAAGCAGCTTACACAAAAAATCAAAGCTTTGTGCATTTAGAAAGAATCTGTATTTAGTGCATTGTACAAGAAATGGTACATCAATACAATTTAATACAATAAGCAGCCGCTGCTTGCCAAGATACAAGCCATCAATTTGTACTGTGTAGTTACCCTCTATAGTCTATATAGCTAGAAAAAAATCAGTGTAACTTATCAATTGCAACCTATGCAGAAAACAATGGTGGATACTGTGGCCTGAAAAAATACTAATATACAAGAACTATTCTATGGCTGCACCACACTACTCCAACAAACACATACACTCTCTGCAACGTGGATGTCTATAGATACTTCTCGCTGTTGGCCGTCGATGGACTTGTTTAGTTTGCCGCACTGCCTTCCTCACTCTCTGTTCAAATACCTTCCATTCTATAGTGGAGTTCTTCAAGAATATGTCTGCAAGTCTGCGTTTGTTCGGCCGTATAGTAGGCATTTGTCCTCCCCCATAATACATTCGAAATCCAGAAACTAGAGCTGATAACTGACTTCCAGAGTCTGTCATGGCAAAGGCTGTGGCTGCTGTACAACCTATAAAGTCGAGTGCTGCCAACTAAGATAGAGAAAAAGGAGCAAAAACAATAAGGTTATCATAGCCTAGCTAGTTAATGAACAGAACAATTACACTACTATAACAAAAATACAAACCAAACAATCATACAAGTAGATTACATTAAGAGTACCAAGAGCACACATAATGACATATACAGATCTCAGGTCAACATTTTATACAGACAAGAAAACATAGGGCATCCAGACCTCTGATAAATGAAAGATGAGGAGCTAAAAAAAATTCATTGAATATCCTACATCAAGTAGATAATCCTATACTTCTGCTAGTAGTGCTACTATTGATATATGAGCATATTGCACATAAAAAAAATTTGAGATACAAAACAAAGAAATTGAAAAATGAGTGGTGAAACCGCAATTCATAATTGCAAAGTACAGAAAATGGATAAACAAGTGACACAATTTTTAATGATTTCTCTCTCTTGTTTTTGCTCCTGGTGGTTGTTTCCAAATTGTGGTATGAATAACTTTGGATATTCAATAATTCCATCAAGACTAGATCGCTAAACTGGTTATGAGAGATACGAATCAAACACATACCTGACAACATTACATGCCAAGATCTAATTACCCCGCAAAGATAAGCAAAATTGTAAGAAAAAGGAAAAGTTTGCACATGTGCAAGTACCTGAGATGAAAAGTTCTTGAACGGTTCGAGTTCAGATTGTGATAATAAATTTTCTTTAGTAACCAAATGAGGATACAGACTGGTTAAGGAAGCCAGCCTTGATGGTCCTCCATATATTTGGGCACCCGCCAGAAATATATGCGTCTTACGATTGAAACCTAGAGCAGTAAGCATAAGCACTGCTTCTTCAGGTGTTAGTGGACATAAACCTTCTGACCTAAGTTCATCAGGAGTAGGTAACCTGCAGTACAAGAACCAAGTTTTTTGTTCAGTTCATAATTGTTTATCTGCAACTTGCTAAGGGATTGACGAAGACAACAATAGCACATACTTTTCGTTACTCTTGAGTACTGTCAATGCAGGGAAATGAATTTGGCGATATGCTTCCAACTCCTTCTGCTCTTCTTCACCCCCACCAAACTTGCAAAGTGAATGAGCCACCATGTCAATCTCATATCTCAGGTGCAAAGCTAGGTACTTTGGGCCTTTCATAGACTGACCTCTTTTTCTTTTCCCCATTTTCTTGGCATATGGGCCCAGAAGATAACTATCCAAAGGTCCAGCATAAGATGAATTTTGCCTCACTCTTTGAAGAACTAATGCACCGGCTTCTTGAATCTTTGGGACAAATTGCAGTGCATAGAAATTACATCTGCATCGGAGTCTCTGTTTGTAGTCCCCAATCAGGAAGTGTACCAGAAATAAAGAATTAACAAAAGGAATAGTAGACAATATATTTTCTACAGGGATTATAGGCCTCTAGCTGGTGGAGACCAATTGGTCTATATCAGAAATATTGGTACAGAACCCCCATCCGATTGAATACAAAACGGTCACATTGATACATATACTAATACCGTTTTTGCAGATTTCATAGTACCATGGGAAGGTTTTATAGTGCCACTAGAAAATATGGTACCACTTAATTAATTCAATAAAGTAATAGCTCCTCATACATTCCATGTTGTTCTCCACCAGATAGAGAACAACACTTCCTCATATATTCTATTAGCCACGCCTATTCTCAAACACTTTACCTGAATCTGAGATGGAATTGGATCAAATGCCAAGCGGTTTCCGAATCCAAGAAAGTGGATTACTTTGTTTCTTAGTAAGAGAGGAAGGATGCTTTTGCGGTAAAAGCTTGGCTTGGCCTCCTTCATGATGTCTTCATCAGTCACCTGGAATAAAGCTATATAATTAGTACAGAGGAAACACTTCAAGCATCAATTTGTTTGCTAAGAATTATTCCTAATTGTTTGAGCTGGAAAACTGACCACACTATCAATTGCATCCAGATCTAAAGACCGCAATTCCTCAGGCAGTTCCTTCACTATCCGGATATCAGGTTTTAAGTAGTTGATAAAATGCTCCTCCTGATAGATATCGCCGAATTGACTAAGAATTATGGAATATGATAGTCACTCTTCCATTAAAAGCATTGAAATGCTCAGAAATAGGCATTTAGTCACTACATTGTTACAGATAATCATGAGTACAGAGTTTAAAAAATACAAGACAGAAAGGAGTTTAACAACATGCAGTCAAATTGACTTACAGCGTTAGCCAAAGGCAGGAATAGTTTATATGAACAAGAGGACAAGAACAGTCAAGCAAATCAAATACTGTTAAAGAGAAACACGCAAATAACACGATTTCAAGGTAAATATTACATAAAAGCTTCAGATTGCGCGGAAATTATGTAACTGTGGAAGCCATCACTCCACAGATCTATGAGACTATGAAAAACAAGATTTACTATATTCACAAGCCAAGCATCATAAATAACGCATTAGATAAATATATTGCAAGTAATATCAGCCAGCGACAATAGAGCATATCAGAAAACAAAAATATCAAAAAAGCAACTCAACTATGATAAAAGCATGACAAATAATAAAACACCTCACTAATATATTTTTCAGAAAAACATAAACTTAGTTAAATGTGAAAACCACACCCCACTCAGTTGATGGACAAAAGAATTAAGCCAATGGTATCAGAATGATACCTCACATCTCTCCAGACGCTGCTGAACATAAATTTGGGAAGAACAAGAGTCGCATTAAGTAATCGTGCAACAGCAACAGCATTGCATACCTGGTATTATCAAAAGCAGCATACTCAGAACCCCTGCTATAAGTCTACAGCCAAGAAATGCCACTAACAGTAGCTTAAGTTCCACTAAAAAATATATCGTAAAAAAAACACTTATATATATGAGATTGATTACCGCAACTCTCTGCTGATTCAACCCACCGTTAGCAGTGATCATAATGTATCCATTGTTTCCTTCTGATGAATGGACAACAAGAGCATAGTAAGTCAATCAAAAAACTTATGAAAAAGAACATCAATTACGAAGTTGGGATGAAGAGATTACCACTAGGTTCCCAATCACGCTCTTCAGAACAGGGCTTCCAGTTGGAAGCACGATCATAAGGCTCTTCCCACAACCCTTTCGGCTCCGGCTTATTTTGTCCCTAGACATTGTGATAGATGTAAACTTAACTGAAAGACTGACATGTAGAGGCCTCAGTTAAATGACTAGTTGACACAAAAAGAAGGCATACCTCAGCTAAAGCATGGGAAGCCAATTTCAACAACCTTCCAAATGGTGTCTTTTGAGGCTTGTTCACTTTAATTATCTTTCTCAGATCTTCCTACATCCAATGACAAATAGCAGCATATTAGTAGTGCCTCCACAATGGAACAAGTAGTTGTCATTGCCAGCATTAACACAGATAATCGATAATGTAATACTGCAATAATGTAACAAAAATCGCTGCGAATTTGTAGAAGAGCATACATACACAGACATACTAAGCCAAGCCAAGCCAAACTTATTCTCCACCACAAGTCCACAACAGAGCATTTTCTCCTCTCTTTCAGAAAAAGCAAAATCCTATTCCTTTGACTCAATCTTTTATTTTCCAACTCCTAAGTCTCAGTGTTCCAACTTTTCCAGAATTGAAATTTCCACATAGCATAAGACAATTTTAAGTAGAGGAGGAAGCAACACTAGTGGAGGATCTCCTTTCCATAATTCCAAAATCCAAATCCATATACACAGAGAGGAACTAATTCTAACAATTCATTAATGTTTAATCAATACACTATATTTGTAAGATTAAAAATAGCACATTCACTAAACTTCCATAATTGGTATATAAAATCCAACAAAGTTACCTTCTTTATCTTATGCACTTAAACCACAAAATCATACAATACTAAGTCCATAATAATTGCAAACAAACTTCAATACTTAAATGCTAATCACCCATAAGCACTCATGAAAAAACTCTAAAATCTCCCTCCATCTTTTTCCTAACAGATCAAATTTGTAACACAAACTTATGCAAATTATTACCAAAATTGCTGAGCAAAACTCTTCAAAAAAAGAAACCCAATAATCCATACATCATAGGAAATTCAACATACTAACACCAGATTTGAAACCCAATTATTTTTACAAAAAAAATTTAATTTTCCTACAAAAAAGATATAAAATTTAATACCTTAATAACAACAGGAGATTTGGAATTTTTAACAGAGGAGGTAAATTTTGGTCCAACCCCAGAATAATTAAGGCGGGAAAGCATCCACCAATTGATAATAAAGAAGAAACCCAATAATCCAATCAAAAAACCCAAACCCTTGAAACGTTTCCAAGGTGAAACTCGAATTCCTCGTTTTTTTGAACCACGTTTTTTGGAATTGTAAGTGGGTGTATCAACAGATTGATCTGAATCAGAAAACGTCTTCGAAACGCCATTAATGGAGCTTAAATTCATGAGTTTGTGCTTAAGTTGCAGGATTTCTTAAAAGATATAAAAATGGAAAGATGAGCTTAAGAAATTTTAATGGTGATTTGGGGAAGATTTGAATGTAAGTAAAGTTTAATTGAAATGCTTAGAAAGGTGGGAGTTTAATGGTAGATATTGGAAGGAGGAGAGTGACTTGCGTCTTTTAGTAAGAAAACTTAGAATATGATATGACTATATTTGACTAATCTCGTGAATTATTAGAAGGAAAATTTATGTTTGTTTTTTCAAATTTTTATTTGTAACAATTATGAAAACATTTACAAAACAATTATAACAAAAAGATATGGAGAATGAAGTTTGCGTTAAAAGCTTCTCAACAAAAAAAGTTTGTGTAAAAAATAAAGATTTGCGAAAATGGTGATTTTTTCTTTTTTACGTGTCTCTTCTTTTTTTACTAATATCATATTGTATAAGCCATTTGAATGAGTAGTGAGAGTATATATAAACCGAAAAATACAAATATAATAGTAATAAAAGCTACTCCATAAGAAATTTGTTCTAAAAAATTTGATTTTTACAATATTAAATGATATAAGGAATGTTAGCTAACTAAATGACATAAGGGGAAGTGTTGGTTAACTATAAGTTTGATAAGATGTTCAATAAGAATGTCATAAGCTTTGTTTATTCAGTTTCAGTAATTTTTGTTTTGGTATCATTGTCAAGGTTCCATTGCATCACTATTTTTTGGTTTTCAATTCATTGACAAGTTAATTTAATAAGATACTCCTATAAGAGATGTAGTGTTATATAGTGTAGAATTAAATACTTCCTCCGTTTTTTTTAGATGTTACACTTTTCAAATCACGGACTCCTAGGTAATTTTTGGAGAGGAGAGAGATAGAGAGAATGAAAAACAAGAGGGTCCCATGTGAACATGTGATAGGAGAGAAATAGAGAGAAGTTATTAGCCAAAATAAAAGTGTAACATCTAATTTAAAACATCCCAAAATAGAAAGTGTAACATCTAAAAAAAACGGAGGAAGTATAATATTTTATAATGCTTTCAGTATATATTTTTTAGCTTTGAATATCAATTTATCTCAAATTATATTGCTAAAAATAATTCTCAAAAATAATAATATAAGGAGTATCATTTAGTTTGATTATATCAAATATCAATATATCGTGAAAATAAATTTATATCATAGTTCAACACTAAAAAATGTGTGTCTCCCGTTTCTATATAGAGGGAGTAATGTATACATTACAAAAATCAAACTTTTATAATTTTTACTAATGTGTGACTAAAGATATTAATGATACAATATATGAATTGACAAACGTGAAATAAAGAAACGAAAACATCTCTTTAGAATAGAGGGAGTAAAGATTTACACTTAGAAAACAAAACTAGAATCTCAAAATAAAACAAAAGAAGCTGTCATAATCCAGTGCTCAATTTGTTTAATTGTGCAAATTAACAGTGGTTAGGGTTAGCTCAGTTCACAAGAAAAAGAAATGCTTTACATGTTAGTTTTCTGTTTGTTTCTTCTTTTGATTTGTTTTTAGGTTGGCCTCATGCTCTCATTGTATCACTTACCACTTGTGTCTTTTATAGTAAGGTTTTTATGCTCCCTAGTATCTCTCTGAAAAAGGGCAAGGAAAATAGGAGAGCGGATTCATGAAAATACTTGGCATGTAAATAGTGACAACCTTTGATTAACTTGAGCAGTAACATTCTCATGTTATAATCCGTTAATATGTTGCTATGTTTGTTTACAACTTTACATGGGTGTTCCATGTGACCAACCTGTATTTGCTTTTGATACAATCTCACACACTTCTCATACTATTCCCACTTGCTTCATTGCTAAATGCCAACTACCCTGACTAGGGAGGTGGTCATCGGACCGGCCCATGTAGGATGGGCTAAGAGGATTCGAACACAACCACGGCCCAAACAGTAATCGGGTTCGATTAGTTTAGGTAGACCACTTTTGTCTCAATTATTTTTTTAACAACAGTAGTCAGGCTTAGGTCGATTGATGGCAAGTGGTCCCGGATCAAATAGTAATCGGGTTCGATTAGTTTAGGTAGACCACTTTTGTCTAAATTATTTTTTTAAAACAGTAGTCAGGCTTAGGTCGATTGATGGCAAGTGGTCCCGGATCCTACCTCGACCCACTTGGACCGTACTCTACATCAATGGGTCTAATATTTTTGGACCCTATAGATAAGGGTGTCGTACGAGTCTTAGTATGATCGAGTAGGGTAAAGGTCCAATGATTTCGGACCAAGACCCTAACCGGGACCTGCATAAACTAAAATTATTGAGTATTGACCCTCTGTAGTGACCTACATTGAACTGCTACACATCAGGAAATTTCTTAGAAGATTAGAAAAAACATGGAAATAAAAGTACGGTTTCCAAAAGTTGAGACCAAGGGCTTATCACACAACTGGAAAGTGAACAAAAATAAAAACCTGGACATGGGACATAAGATATATAAAAAAAATTGAGATAATCTTCGAGATGGGGAGTACACCATGATATCAGCAACATAGTTATCAGAAATGCAGCTCATATTTGCAACTCATTGAGGCTTGTGTACAGATCCTTGGAAATAGGCGATCTGTAAATGTACAATCAGTTTATATCTATAATCTATTGAAAGAAAAAAAATTACTTACATTGCCACTGAAATAAATATATGTACCAGTCATGTTCTGTTACATGGATTTAGGACTAATTACAGATTTCACTCACTAAACTGTCTTCCTTCAAGGCTTCAACCAGGTTCAGGCAGCCAATATACCCACCTCGGATAGGATTTCAAACAAAATTTGTGCCGATTGATTTGAAGTGCCGGGACTTCAAAATGACATGTCAATTGTCTCATGATCTGGGGTCTTGTACCCAAAACCAGAATCATCACTGGATCGCCTTTTTGCCACACCAGCCCTCTGCACCAACCGCACTAATGCCTGTACCACTTCCGACATTGGTGGTCGAAACTCTGGCTCAGGCTATTAAGAGACAGAGGATTTAAAAGTAAGCTTGATTGAACATTATTAGAAATATAGGGGATAATTACTACTAATAGAGCTATCATATGCAGTAGCACAAGAACAATGTGTCTTAGTTAAACACGTGGCAAAACAGATGCAGACCCGATTACCCGATTTGAACTATCTGACCTTAAATCGAAATGTACCTGATATCAAATGATCCAAATTTTGACCTGAACCAAATTAAACTAACCCAAATGGACTCAAAAATTAATGTGACTAACATTGATTAACTCATCATATTAAGCTAATTGACAAGCTAGATAGACCTAAATATAACCCGATCTGAACAACCCAATTGCCACCTCCATTTACACAGGCCAATTTCCCCATTGGTCAAGAGTTTCAATAATGAACTACTATTTCTTTGCAGCTCAAATGCTCAATATGCTTTGGCCACCTATCAATGGTATCATCAGCTACGCATCAGTTAAGACAGTTAAAGAAGTTACCTGAACACAGAGAGCAATGATGTCAGCAAAACGAGACAGGGACTTTGCAGGATACATGCCATTTAGAGCAGGATCAACCATCTTGGCTAGAGCATCTATATCATGCAGTTGAGGTGAAGCCCATCTAACAAGTGACTGTTCGGACCTCGGTCTTGAACTGAAAAGGGCTGATATTCTTGAGTAAAAGGGCAAACTACTATAAGAGTTACACAGAACAATAAATACGGAGGAAGACTGCACCTATCTAAGGGCTTACGCCCAGTCAAAAGCTCCAACATCACCACCCCAAAGCTATATACATCACTTTTTGTGGTGTATATTCCAGATAGAGCAAACTCCGGAGCACTGTAACCAAACGAACCTACCATTTGAGTAGATACCTGCTTTAGGGATTTATCAGCAGATATACGTTAGGTTTTCTTGGAGCTATAAGCAAATATATAAATATATATATACTTCCTGCGATCTTTTTAGTATATATGTAATTATTTAGCCTCAATTCTTTACCTGTCTCTCTGTATTTGGTGTTAAAGCAGCGAGTCCGCAATCTGAGAGATGAGGGTTGAACTCTTCATCAAGTAGAATATTCGCTGACTTGAAATTTCTATGTACAACAGATGGCAAACAGACTTCATGCAAATATCTGAGGAAAAAAGTTATGTTCAAGTTAAAATATCTCACAACTACCGATGAAGTTAATTAGGAATAAAGTCAATGCAATATAGCATACTCTAGAGCTCTGGCTGTTCCAAGTGCAACTCGGACTCGGGAATTCCATGTCAATCGTTTGCTCCCGTCATCAGAGAAGTGTAGCATATCATGAAGACTCCCGCTTCCAATGTATTCATTTACTAAAAGCCGCTGGCCGTGCTCTGTGCAATATCCTACCAGCGAGACAATGTTTGGGTGTCTGAGCCGCGACATATTAGACACGGCTTCGAGGAAATTATCCTCCTCTTGCAAGGATAATGCTGAATTATCAATCTTCTTGATGGCCAGGACCTGAAGTTGCACAACAATGGATGGGCAAGCACATAAAATGAGAAACCATATATATATATATATATATATCCATATTACATTATTCAGTCAGTGATGAAATGAAACAAATGATAAAACAATATTAACAAGTTTTAAAAACTAAATCCAAGTTTTCATGATCAGTTCAGAAAAGTACATTTATATGAAGTCCAATCCCAAGGACACAAAAATCCACAGATCCTTAATCAATACTTCATTCCTAAATAAGTGTTACATTCACTTTTGCACGTAGCCCAATGAGTATTTATATTAATATCTTTAATTGCGCACAAGTAAAAATTATAAAAAGCTGATATTTTGAAAGTATACTCCGCGACGAATCTAACAAGATCTCACTTGACTAGTTTTCTTTATTTAATTCCGACAAAATAGAGTCAATGTTAGTTGATGAATAGCGTTAATTTACTCAATATAATACTTATTTAGCAACGGAGGAAGTATTAGGTATAATTTATTTAGGCACATGATCACAATGAAGAACCAATTTTTATTATGCTTGACTAGCAGGCTGCTGGATTGATTTACTTATCAATGACTGCTTTGGAACCAAAAATAATTATCTTATTAGACCGAGATGCCGTATAAATTATTAACACAAAGTTCTGTAATATACCTTGCCATTCGAAAACTCTGCTCTGTAAACACGACCAAGTGAACCTTCGCCAACAATATTTTCTTGACTAAAGCTGTTAGTAGCAGTCTGAAGAGAGGCAACTGTATACGAAGTAGCAGTAATTGGGGACTTCACTCGTCTTAAGGACCCATTTTTCCCATTCATTTTCTCAACTAGTAAACTTTCTGTTGGTGGGGGTTTCAGATCAACAACTGCAGCTGCGCTTGTAATTCTCTGTTCTTGAATCTCCACATTAACTGCAAATTAAGAGTCGAAGATACAGATTAAAACAAAAAAGGGGGATCAAGCACCACCACTACTGATGTCAAAAATAAAAGTGAGGTTGTGAATTATACAGCCTCATTGACCTAAACATTAATGTTATGTATGGTTGTCAAACATTAATGTTCTAGGGGTGTTAAATACAAATTATGTGAGAGAGCTTCTACCTTTATCACTGCCATTAGAGACACCCCGCCCAGACATCCGTCCACCATTATCCTTTGTTCTCCATCTTCGCTTGCAGAAGAGAAGAGCAAGCAGAATACCAAACATAAGCAAGAACACAACACCTAATACTACCCCAATGATAGTTCCAATGGATGATTTTTTCTTTCCATGGGAAGGCTGGCTATCAGGACTCTCCGACGATTGAGCACTTCCTCCTGAACTTCTATGCCTTCTCTTTGTAGGCGTTCCAGGAGGAGGTGGAGTATATGGTGGCGGTGGAGGAGCCGGACCATTGTCAAATGAATTACCATCATAGCTGCTCAAAGACAACGATATTTAGAATGATAATCCAGAGAAAGCAGCTACACAAACAAGATGAGAACACTTACATAAAATTGGATATTGACTTAAGCTCCTGTGGTACCCAACCTGTGAAGTGGTTGTTTGCAACATTCCTGTTCAGCATAATGGTCCGGTAAAGAACTCTTTATATAAAAAAGCATGAATAGAAGAAACACACAGAAACCTAAGAAAAGAAAGCTTAACGAGGGTGGACTTACAGAGTATCCAAAGGCAGACTTGTTAGAATGTCAAGAGAACCAGTCAACTGATTGTTTTGAATCTCGCTGCAATAATAACATAGTATGAGATGTCTGACCCAAAAGAAGATCATTAATGGGAATGGCTAAAAGAATCAGTCTTAGCAAATACTCACAGTGTTGAAATATTGGTCAAATTCCTAAAAGTGGGGGGAATTTCTCCAGAAAAATTGTTGTGTGATAGATCTCTGCATGACATTGCAAAACAGCAGATAAATTCTTCTGAACCGCAAAGACGTCTATGCTACTAAAAGGACTGAAAAAGCGACTTGATTAATACTCTAATAAACACCATCCATGACAAGGGGATGTGTTAGGAGAATAAGAACAAGCATGTGATGACTAGCTGCCTTACATGGTTGCAAGGGCCGTATGATTAGAAAAAACATCTGCAATTGGCTGGGAGAGCGAATTACTGCTAACATTCCTGCAACAAAATTACAATAAGAAAAAAATAAGATTTATCAGTAAACTAAAAAATGACTCAACAGGTTACCAAAAGCAAGAGATGAGTCACTTACAAATAAGCAAGTGAAACCATGCTCACAATGGAATATGGTAGGCCTCCACTCAGATTATTGTGTGCTAGATTTCTGCACCCAAAAAAAGCATTTAATAACTAAAGATAAATCGGCTAATTCTTCCTTCCACAGATCAAAGTGCCACACAAACGTACACAACAAAACCTTACAGGGATGTCAGATTTGGTGGCAGTTGAAATGGAATAGCATCATGAATATTGTTATCACTCATATCCCTGTCAACAAAATTGAACTGTCAAAAACTTTCATCAATTGAATAAAGGAAACTGATGATGCAAAAATATTGAAAGCATAAGCAATAATTGAACATTCATAACATTGATCATTGCATAATATTGTCATCAACCCCTAAACTAATACAATCTTTGGAAATGTGTAGTGACTTTGTTGGCCCTTAGGCTGCATATATGGTAAAGTCTATAGATATAAGGCAAAAAAATAAATGAAAGCTTTCTCACAAAGTCTTCAATGAGGCAAGGTTTGTAAGCAAATATCCCATTGTCCCGCTTACTCCTAATCCGGAGATGTCCCTGTCAAGACAACAGCAATGTGGCATAAATTACATATGTGCACAAGAAACAGACATAAAGCAATGTACAACTCAAAAATCACACCCTGAGCAGAACCATACAGGGAAACGACAGCCGAACCATCACATTTGACCCCCTTCCAAGACTCTCCACATGGGTCACCGCCATCTGCTTTCCAGCCCGTCAGCTGAGAAGGATTATTCAGTGCACCGTACAAAACATGGAGTGCTTGTGCTGAAATTACAAACACCCCTTGTAAACAAGAGTAGCTAAGCATAAAACCCACAAATAAAAGGAAATGAAAACATAGGTGCCTTTAGCTTATGGAAAAGCACAAATTGCTAGGAAAGAAAGGAATTCAGTATTCTTTTTCCCCTTCAACAAGCTTTGCCATGACAACAACAATGACAACCCGGTATAGTTCCCCTATGGGCAGGGTAACCGGGTTATAGGGAGGTTCAGATGTACGCGACCCGACCCTAACCAGCCGAAACTAGTTGAGAGCATGCCACTAAACAACCACATCCATTATGATTCCCCACAATCGCACAGTGTTTCGAGAGATTCAGATGTAGCAGTCATACCCTTAACCAGCCAAGACTAGTAGGGAGACCATTACACAAAAACTGGCTAAATATTATCAATTCATTAGGCAAAGTGAAATTAAACAGGATTTTTAGCAACAACAATTAAATTTAATGAAAATAAACAGTGTTTTTAAGCAACAACAATTATTTTTAAGCAAGATTAACCAACAGGTCAATATTTAAAATATAGTAGTACTACAATAATTTTAAGCAAAATCAAACTAAATTGGACAAGAAACATTTACATGCAAAAGCTTTCCTCAAAAGGGTTCTAAACAATTAGCCTCCAAACTGCAATATACTTGGTAGTAGAGTACAACTAATGAGAAGGTCCCCCCATAAGTTTTCCTCACCTTTTTAACCTTATCTGAGGTTAAATTTTTCTATTTTTTGGCCACATTAGCAACACATTTCAGATAAAACTCAGTATAACACAAGTAAAGAATACAAACAATCTGGTCCCACTTCAGAGAAAAATCAAAGTAAATCACTGAAAAGGGGTTCAATTTCCCTGATCATCCGCTCTTTTCCCAGATTTTCTTTTTCCACCAAGAACAAACCAAAATTGCTAAAAAAGACTAAAACTTTAACATACCCAGATGCAAAAAAAACTGATATAAGTACAATAAACCCAAAAAAACCAAGAAATAAGAGCTTAAAATGAAGCATATACCATCATTTGCATCAGTATTTGCTCGGACCAAAACCAATGAAATACCAAACAAGAGGAGAATGCAAAATGAAAGAGAGTTTAATGCCATTTTTGTATGTTTAGAAGACAAAATGAGCTAAAAATTAGTGGAATTAATGAATAAAATGATGGGTGATTGTTACATCACATAAAAGAAACATTTGTTGAAAGAAGAAGAAAAAAGTGGTACAAAGAGAAAATGAAGGATGGTGAGTTTGATCGCCATTAAAGGAGGAGAGAGAGAGATAATGTGAGAGATTCGAAGCTTTGGTGAGTAAATGAGGAGGGAGAACAAGGAAGAGAAGAGTGTGAGTTAGTGATTGATTAGTTGGTGATTTTTATATAATAATATTATCGTAGTAATTATTTTAGTACTGATTTTGAGTTGGGTTTTTGAGGTTTTTTTGAAGATTTTAATGACTGGATTTTGTCGGCATGAAAAACAGAAAAAAGGTAGAAAATGAAGGTGGAAATGGCATCAAAATCAGGAGGAATAAGTGGGAAATAGCCAAATGGGTTGTTAAATGTGTGAAGTAGGGTAGGACTTGAGGTTAATTTGGTCATATTTTTGAACCAATTTATAAACCTTTTTGTCAAATTTTTGAATATTGAATGTAACATGATATTACATAGAAATGTTTAAAGTCATAGGAGTAAAATATTTTCATCATGTTTGGTAAAATATAAATGTTTATCATAGTAGTATAATTTACTAGCGAGAATCGTTTATATCACAAACCTATTCGATACCAAAGAGGAAATAGGAATTTTTGGAGAGTGAAAATTTTTTAGGGTGATTCAAGTAGTTGTTAGCTAAACTAAATTGAAGGATCTTTCTTTTTTTTTTTCTAATGATTTACAGCAATTAGGATCTGAGCATTTCTCAAATATTGGATATATGATGTTCATGTGGCTTTATTTGACAATAAATGGATAGATAATAATTGGTACGATAAAGCCATATAGGTCCATATTGTATCAATTCACCGGGTGATTGTATTAAGGGAGATAGCTGATAGGTGTTATTTGTTTATACCAAATAACCGATGAGAAATGTAGATTTTCAATTAGTACTTTGATATGGTCAAATATAAATATCTTTATCATACTTCTTTTTATGAAAAAACATTATGATGTGATAATTTAATGTTTTATTTTTAGTTTTTATTTAATATATAAATTAAATTGTTAATAATTAAATATATGTATTGGATATTAAAAATAAAGTACTTCTTCTGTTTTGTTTTAAATGCAACAAATGAATATTTTATATTTCAAAAATAATACTTATTTGTTGCATTCAAAACGAATCAGATGAAATAGATGAGTCAAACCAAGAGAATCATAATTCTGTCAAACTTAAAGGTCGTATACCTCTTTCTTGGCTTCTTCGGTTCGGCAATTTTGGACATTGTTCTTTATTTTTCTAGTCAAAAAAACTAAGGACAATATATCTTCGAGCTTGTGTGCCATCGACTATGAAAAAGTTGTCGGTGAAAATTTGGTAGGCTCATTCTATGGTAAGTGTCCATAAATTTTATGTAGAGATGGTGTCACAAAATTGGAACAAAGCTTGTGATGGAATATAACCTAGGCCCGCTCGAAAGCTTCAACAAATCTATTGAAAATCATGTGTACATATATAGTTTTTAACTTATCATCAAATCTTAGCTACACGTAAAGCATTAAAGTTATGTATACCAAGGTTTAAGGTATAGGCGTTGCATCAAAGATCCTTGGATCCAATGGTATGGCTTCTTATCTCTCACGTAGAAGAGTAAAGTTCAAATTTTGGTGGAAACAAAATTTCAATATTATTCGGGGTTGGGGAAGGGGGTTTGTGGCTTGTTGGGCCTCTAGGTGAGTGATCCTGTGAGTGGGCAGCCCAGATGAAATTCATCTTACCACGACTTTTCGAAAGAAAGTCCAAAAAACAGTATAGGCGCTGCAAGAATACAAATTGTAAATATTGATCATATTACAATTTTTTTTTTCGGTGACTTATATGAAACATTTGCATCTAAAATTGCCTTATAAGAAGATCAAATATGCTAGCTAAAACTATACAATTGCACGATTTTATGGTTTTACCATCCCTAGGATTTGTCCTATTTTGGTAGTAATTATCAAAATACACCAAATCGATTTATGAAAATCTCGAAATATCTTGAAAAAATTACTATAAGTCCACTTTTAGAAATAAATATACACTTTGTTATCCTTTTGTGTACAATAACAAATAAAAGAAATCCCCGACAGCCTGTTTGGTAGTTGGTCATAAATGGTGGTAATGGGAATGAATTTGTGTGTAAATTTGTGAAAAATATCATTGTCCATCCCATGGTAATGCTAATTTATCCTAAAGTGTCCACTTTCCTTCTTGAATTTTCATTCCCATCCAATACACCTTGTAGGTGGTAATGAGTGGTAATGAAAATTGCTTCCCCTTGGAGACAAAAACACAAGTTTATGGGTGAGATTGCTTGCCCATGGAGAAAAAATACCTCCCCATGGAGATATTAAGGGTGCTTCCCCAATAAAATTACACTTAAAATTCATTCCCATTACCGCAATTTATTAACGACTACCAAACGAGTCGTGAGTGTATGCAATATATGTTTTGCACCTTTAGAGTTCATTAAACGAGCGATTGTGCGAGGCGTGCAACTTAGCAAAGATGGAACCAAGAGTCATAGATGAAAGTTGTGGTCCTTCAATTATACTTTATCCGTATCTTTTTAATTTACTCACTTCATTTCGGGAAAGGAGAACCTAAGTACAAATTAAAAGTGTAGAGGGAAGAACTGGAAATGTGGAGAAAGAAACTAAAAATTGGGTTACAATCTCTATTATATAAGCCAAGGGAGGAGGTGTGGTGTCCTCTTTTGAAGTGACTAAAATATCCTCTAATAATTTTAAATAATATTTTTCTTTTTATAAAAAAATGAAAAATGAGAATCAATGGAAACTTGCCATATGAGTTGGTCAAACAATACCATTAATAACTTGAAAAACTAGATGGACACAATCAATTCACGAAATCAATTAGAATCTTCAACCAAAAAAAGTTTAGCAACATATCGTGATAACATAATATTTCATATTTACAAAGTTCAAACAATATAGTTTATTAACATTTATAATTGTTAAAGAATTATACTAAAGTCTCTGAAAAGAAAATTATTAAATTATCGACCAAATTTTACAGTGACGGTATTGTACAGTTAAAAATCATTCACTTTTAATTTAAAAAGATAATAACATCTACAAAAGAACCTTAATAATTTACATCACTATCAAAATAATTTTAGATTAAAAAAAAACATGTTCATTTGTATATAACTACATAAGATTGTCGATGCACCAAAATTAAAGGTGAACTGAAACTCTACAAAAACATTTACTTAAAGAGTTCGTGATCGTCACTAAAGGTAATAAAAAAATTACTTTGTCTAATGATCAACTACAGAAGATCGCCCCTTAATAAATTTACTTAATTACCCCTTAGTAAATCAACTACTCTAACAAAAAAAGATGAAAGATATAATCAATCTCAAATATAGCATAAAAAATTAACAAAGAAAATTATATCAATCAAATATTTGATCAATCAACATACAATCAAGTAGTAAATCAAAAAGGAAGATACAATCAATTAACAAAGTGAAATTATTTAATTTAAACAAAATACATTATTGATAAAAATATAAGAAATCCTTAACAAATCTCGGTAACATTCTTTTATCGCTCATCAATTTTAATTTTAAAGATCTTAAAGAAAGTATATATAAAATAAATAATAAAAGACGGGTTTGGTTAAGTGATATAGGCTTAATCAACAAAATTAGCTAGCCCAAAAAACATGTCCAATGTTCAAATTTTACCTTTGTTTATGCCCAAAAAAAGTTATAAATTATAATATAAAAAAGTGAGGCACGCATCGCGTGCATAAATTGCTAGTATTAAATAGTGGATTACATGGGTGGAAAATTGGAGAAAATAGATGAGACAGAATACCAAAAATAGAAAAAGCAACAATGTGTAGATTAAAAAGGAACAAACCAAAATAGAAATTGTATAGATTTAAAAGTGACGGATGAAGTATATGACTATTTTCTTTATCTAATTACTGTGATCTGATTTGTTTAGTAGAAAAGGATATTCAATCAAATTAAAGAAGATTTTAAGGAAATGAATTTCTAATTAGTATCACAAGTTTAATCATGTAATTTTCAATTCATATATTTTCTTAATTAAATACACCCTTCAGATTTGGCCACTGCAATAAATTGTTGTTGGCTTTACACTGTTGAGGAGCATATATGGTGAATTGGTGATGAATATATTCAATGTTCAAGTTTGGTGCCCACCAATAAAAAGCTATGGAGTAAAAAAACAAACTTGCATGGAAACATATTAGAAAAATACAAGCACTTAATGTAAAAGACACCCAAAATAGTACTAGTAATATTAATTTTCCTTCCAACATTTTTTAGATTTTGATGGACCACTTTGAAGTGCTACTCTTCTTCCTAGCTAGAACAAGTATGGACGAAAACAAGAGCACTTTATGCTTTGTAATGCACTATACAAAAGTATGTTTTTGCAGGGAATGACTGAAAACGACCATAATGTCCAATATGAGAAATTCAGAATTATTAGCTACTATATATGGCACTATTTGCACCTTTTTTTCAATATTATTTGCTGTCTTTGCTCGTGATCTTTTAAAAAAAAAACCACTTCACTCTTCTCGATCATGTACATAAGTTGGTTCCGTTCATAAATAGTTCGTATCATTGTCAATAACAAAATAAATCAACGATGATTACAATTAGTTTTGAATATTCATTTCAGATAGCACTCTTGATCCGAAAGGATATTTTAGATTGACCTCCGTAGCACGAAAACTAGCAATAAGCCGGCCCTAAATTTTGAAAATTTCCTAATTTGTATAGTACTCCCTCCGTTTCCTAAAGATCTTCCCACTTACTGTTCCTACAGATACCAAGGAAAATCAAGTTGTGCGGGGCATGGTGTGAGTAAAGTAGGAGAGAGAAAGGGTTAAGATAAATAAACAAATAAAAAGGGGTTAAAGTAGGAGAGAGAAAGGGAGTAAAATTGAATTAATAATGTAATGGTGGACCATATGATAGTGACATGAGAGGGTAAATAGGGAAATTTGTTTTGCCAAATAAGGAATAAAGCAAAAGTGGGAAGATCTTTTGGAAACACCCTTAAACGGAAAGTGGGAAGATCTTTAGGAAACGGAGGGAGTATATTACTATTATAAGACCATTTTATGCATGATTATTCTCAATAATTGTTAATTTTTAGATTATATGAAATGGATTTGGGTAACCCAAGAAGGAGAAGAGTTTAGTCCACTTACAAGCCTAAGGAGGTTCCATCCTAAAACCTATTGGTGATAGGAGGGGTAACTACAAAGCTTATAAAGTGGTTTAATTTCTCCTCTTTCTACAATGTGGAGCACTCACATGTGTTCATCAATGGAATTCAACATCAATGGGATTCAACAATAATTGTTTTCACTTTAATCCAATTTAGTTACATATTTTTTCATGCTAGTGCCTGTGGCTTCCAGCTAAATTGCATTATTTATCTATATTTACATGAAAAGAAATGAATACTTAGGCTACGTTCTTGTATAATGAGAAAATTTGATTTGAATTGAACAGAATTAGAAGGAACATAACTGAAATAAACTGAACTAAAAGAAACTAAACTACAAAGAGAATTTGAACTAATAAATTGAATTGAACTGAACAGAAAATAAGTTCAAAAGAAGAATCATAAGTAAAAAAAAAGAACATGAACTTACAGAAAACATGTGGAGTATATTTGTAACTACTAACTATACTATAAAAAGTCAGTCTAAATCTTGTAATAATGAATCAAGAGAATAGCTTATACCCATTAAGCCATAGGTGATAGGCCCCAAAAATGCTAAAGAGTCATAAACAGTAATGCGTAGATGGTGCACCAAGGTGTAGGATGAGCATCCTGCACCTTGTCCAAAACGCAAGGCAAGAAGAATAAAACGCACCATTCAACATGCAAAAAGTAATTGATTTGACAGTCAATGTACATTCCCCTTACATCCAATGTACAAAATCGAAAATTCAAAAAGTAAATGATTTGACATTTACTGTTCACCATTTAATAACTGATTTGATGTCAACTGTCATCATTTCCCCCCATATACTGTTCACCATTTCTCTCTTTTCCACACTCAACCTCCTTCCATGTTTAATGATTTTGAGAACAAAGGGAAAAAATCTGAAGAAATATCTGAACCTCTACTTTGAATGTCTGTTATTGTTCATTGTGTGTTATCACATTGTTCACTATATCACAAGGATTGTACTTTGGATGTCTATTATTGTTCATTGTGTGTTATTGACGATTTTATGGGGGGATGTCATTGTACATTTTGATTTTGTTAATGAACGACCACGAAGCCAAGAATCTACAAAGAAACATAATAGAATAAAAGTAACCCAATTCCTAAAGCTGATGTCAAGTGAGTAATTTGCAATCTTTGTGCACTGGTGTGTTGATTATTAAAAATCAATATGAGTATTAAAACAAAAGGTCAACATATAACAACATGATTATAACCCAGTTAATGTACATGAATGTCAACAAAGTGTACATGCAAGGTACGTGCATGTACACTGATGGTCATTACTTTGATCACTGAAAATAAGGATACATTATTGTTTGATTGAATGTTCACTGGATATGACTCAACGTACAAATTTTCTAGCAAGATTGTTCAACTACTAAGCCTGAATGTACAATGTTGTTATGACTGGATGTTCAAGTTATTTTATAAAGCTGACTTTGTTCTGTGTACATTAAAGTTGCGTTAATGATCATTGTGTATGACTAAATATACATTAGCTTCACTAACATGCATGCATAACATATTCTATAGACACAAATAAAACAAAACAAAAAAAAACTCAATATGGGTACTAGAACAAAAGGTCAACACATAACAATATGATTGTAACCCAGTTGATGTACATGAATGTCAACAAAGTGTACATGCAACTGTAGGTGCATGTACATGCAACTGTAGGTGGAGCTAATAATAAAAAAAGGAACCACAACCAACGTAAATATAGATAAACCACAATGTACACTGATGGTCATTACTTTGATCACTGAAAATCCCTAAATGTACACTCGTATATTATTGTACATCAAACCATATGCATTTGTACATTAAAAAAAGTTTTAAGAATGCAAAACGGAATATAAAATCAAATATCAACATTTGGAAATTTATAATAGAAATGAATGAAAATAAGGGAGAAATAAATGAAGAACAAAATAAATGAGAGAGAGAATTGAACCGCAACCAACGTAAATAAGGATAAACCACAATGTACACTGATGATCATTACTTTGATCACTGAAAATCCCTAAATGTACACTTGTATATTATTGTACATCAAACCATATGCATTTGTACATTAAAAAAAGTTTTAAAAATGCAAAACAGAATATAAAATCAAATATCAACATTTAAAAATTTATAATAGAAATGAATGAAAATAAGGGAGAAATAAATGAAGAACAAAATAAATGAGAGAGATAATTGAAATGGTTCTTGAAAAATAAATGAGAGAGAAAGAGAGAGAATGAGTGAGTGATGAGAGAGAAAGAGCTGACCCACTTTCAAAAATACTGCCAAAAATCTGCCCATATTGACTCTCTTAAAACAATCAAAACGACGTAGGTTTGCACGAGGTGCAGGATGCTCATCCTACACCTCGCTGCAGGATCTAAATTGCGCATAAACAGTTAGTTATAATGAAGCAGATCACTGTAACATGTTATCAAAGAGTTGTTGATAACTGGCGCTAAAGTCCTTTGTACTTGAAAACTCGACAGTGGAGATTCCCTCTTGCATTTTTAACTTGCAAGTTTCAACTAGTGATGGTCACTGGTGTGGGTTGGGCGGGCTGGGATGTAGGTCGTAGTGGGCTGGGTTGAGATCTCACGGCCGAGACCGGATCGTAAAATTCATGGGTTGGGCAGGCTGGTCCGTGGGTTGAAATTTTTTCGCCCACACCGGTCTGTTACCGGTTTTCACGGTTCGGGAAGCAGTTCTGCCGGTTCGTTGGTCTAGTGGGATGGACCAGGTTGGCGGGCCGGCATGAGATTTTTTTGTTAAAAAAATTATTTATTCATTGAAATTATTCATTATTGTTAAATAAAATCTTTAAACTGAACTATAATATATACAATTATTAATATCAATGAATAATTTCATTATTTTTAAATTTGATTGAAATATAATATATGCTATTTGATTAAAATACATGCAATAATTGCAATTTGTTGAAAATATACATAAGTTGGTTCAATATTTACTTGGACTGGGCTGGTCCGCTTCATTGGTCGGGCTGGACCAATTTCGTGGTCCGGGCAGGGCGGTTTTAGTAGCGGGCTTTAGTGGGCTAGGCTCAAGAAATCTGGCCCACGATCCACCCACCAATTTCACGGTTCGAGCTAGGCTGGACGGGGCTTTTTACGAGCCCGACCCACACGGCCCACGAGGTGGGCTAGGCTGGATGGGCAGGACTGGCCCGCACTGTTGGCCATCTCTAGTTTCAACATTTATTGTTTATGAAAGTTAAATACATGATGTAATATGTAACTACTCCCTCTGTATTTTTTATAGTTGTTATGTTTACTTTTGCACAACTGTCAAGGAAATATGTATGGACCATTGAAAAGTACTTCATCCGTTTAGAAATAGTTGCATCATTTCTATTTTGTGCATTATTTTTACATCTTACACTTAGATTGTCTTTGGTGATTTATATTTTAGGAAAAGTATAGTTATGTGGGGTCTTATTAGATTTGTCTCGATGTACTTTTTTTAAAATAAACTTTTTATAATTTTTACTTATTGATAATTAAAGATATTAATAGTTAAAATCATACATTGGCATGTGTGAAAGTTAGAATGGTGCAACTATTTCTATTAATGTAAAAGACACCCTTCAGGACCGCACGAGCTTTAGCTATAGACACCTTCCAGACAGCTCGAACTTGGATTGCAGCACAACACATGCACCACCGTTCCTGACCCATCACGACAAACAACTCCCATCCCCGACATTCCTCCTCCACCTTCCTAGCATCAACATTAATCTTCTCCCACCCCTCACTTGGCACCTGCCACGACTCCGGATGAGCAGCAGCACCTATAACACCCCCACACCTGCATTCTTCGCCCGCTCCATCGTTCACGCCCATCCACACTCGTCTTCACCGCATACGCCACAATTTCTTATAGTGGCGACAAATCCCCTTCAATTGAGGCTTTACACCTCACCCCCCACATAGCCCAACAAGTCGTGAGAAATAAGCTTACCTCACCTTCATCCATCTCGTTGAAACATCATGCAAACCAATCAGCCATCGAGCAGCACCCTCGCGTTGAAGTTTGATGGACAGCACTGCAGGTCTGCACTCCTTCATTGGTTTGCATAGAGCAAGAGCATGGAGGACTGATTCTTCCACATCATCACACACTCCACATACAACACAAATAGCAGGGACACGTTTATGAAGACCCACTTTAGTAAGCAACGCATCAAGGCAAGCTTACCAACAAAGAGCTTCACACGCGGTAAAAAGGCAGCACTCCAAATCACTTTCCAGAAAATCAGTAACATGCGAAGGAGCCTCTTCCACCCCCCCTCCACACATTCCCAATCAACGCCCTATATGCCGAGCAAACATAATACACCCCATTCTTCTCCAAATCCCAACACAAAAGATCTTCAGACAAACGGTGACTAATGGGAATTTCTAAGATATGGTCCACTTCAAAGGGTAAGAAAAGGGAATTCAATAAATCCACATTCCATGATTTACTAATAGGATCAACTAAGGCCCCCACTTCAACATCCGCATTCGCCTCCCCTCTAGGAGAAAGAATCTTCCTAGTTTGAGTTCCCGGAATCCAAGTATCAGACCATATTTTAATATTTTCACCATTACCAACCCTCCATCAAATCCCTCTATTGAACGCCCATCGAGCCTCCCAAATCCCTCTCCAAGTGTAGTTAGGCGCCACCCCTAACTTTGCTTCCATGAAAGAAGAGTTCATATAGTATCGAGCCTTATAAATCTGTTCAATTAAGCTCCCTTGTCTCATACCAAGTCTCCATGCCTGTTTACCAAGTAAAGCCCAGTTAAACCGCTTCATATCACGAAAATTGAGACCCCCTTCACTTTTAGGTTTGCATATCTTCTTCCAACCAACCCAGTGAATCTTTCTTTATCCCTGCTTTTGACCCCACCAAAACTGCGAAATAAGGGATCTCATATCATCACAAAAAGAGGATGGAAACTTGAAATCACTCATTGCTTAGGTAGGGAGAGATTGGGCCATTGTCTTTATGACAACCTCCCGACTAGATTTAAAAAGAACCACCCCCTTCCATCCCTGCAACTTCTTCCATAGTTTCTCCTTCACACCCTTTATAATCACCTTCGTCGAACGTCCAACCACCATAGGCAACCCCAAGTACCTATCATGTATATCCACAATTCGAACACCAAGAGAATATGCAATAGCCTCCTCTTTTATCCCGGCACACCTCGGCTAAAGGAAATAGTGGTTTTATCGAAATTCACCTTCTATCCCGAGGAGCACTCATATAAGCATAAGGCATGCGAGATGGCATCTGAATCTTGCAAAGAAGCTCTAGAAAATATAATGCAATCATCAGCGAACAATAAATGATTAACTGAGGGAGTCGTAGGGGATAGTTTGATGCCTCTCAATGAATTACTCTTCTCTGCCTGAGCGACAAATGAGAGAATACTTCTACACAAAGGAAAAAAAAGATAAGGAGAGAGAGGGTCTCCCTGCCTAATCCCTTTATTAGGTGCAAAAATCCTCCGAAGGTATACCATTCACCAACACAGAGAAAGTAATTGAACGAACACAATCCATCACTCGCTGCCTCCAACCTGTATCAAAGCCAAATCGAGCCAAAGCAGCATCAAGAAAATCCCATTCAATCCTATTATAGGCCTTCGACATATCCAGCTTCAAAGCCATGCCACTCTTCGAACTCCTAAGATGTTTCAAGTGATAAAACAACTAAAAGGCAACAAGGATATTATATGTAATCAAGCGTCCAATTGTGAATGCACTTTGGTTAACAAACATATCTTGTCAAGAAAAGCTTTCATTCGGCTGGAAAGAACCTTAAGACACAAGTTTATAAACCACATTACACAGTTAGATCGACCTGAAATATGCCATACTTTCTGCATTACTCTTCTTAGGAATAAGAGTAATAAACATGCGGTTCAAATGACTCAGAATCCCCCCCCCCCCTCGAAGAATGGTGACAACAGTATCAACCATAGACGGCCCTACAATATGCCAATACGACTGGAAAAACATCGGAAAGAACCCACTGGGGCCAGCAGCCTTAATAAGATGCATCTGACTCAGGGCAAAATGAACCTCCTCTTCTCTGTACTCCACACGCAAGCTCCCGTTCATCTCATCTGTTATCCAAGTCTGAAAATGTTGCAAAGCTCCATCAATCATAGCAGGGTTAGAAGAAGTAAACATATTTCTGAAATAGTTCACCGCCACACGCCCTATATTTCCATCCCCCTCATGCTTCACATCAGCATCATCTTTAATCCTGCGAATGAAATTCTTCCTTTTTCTTCCCGAAGCACTTTGATGAAAAAACTTCGAATTTTTATCACCCTCTGCCAGCCATAGAACTTTAGACCATTACTTCCAACAACTCTCCTCGAGGGACAATAACTGTACAATCTCTCCTAGAATCAGTTTTCGTTTCTCCAACTGATGGGTAGAAAGCCCTCATGTGTTTAGCTTCTTTAGGTCCTTTCTCTTCTTTTTCAGCTTCTTAAAGGATGGGCCAAACTTTTCTTATCCCACTCCTGAAGATCCGCAACACACTGATAAGTGCGTTTCTAATGCACTTTATGGACTCCTTTAAGCTTATTTTGATCCTTTTTCTCCCCTTTCTTCCCTCTTTCTTCTCCCTTTCTCCTTATATTTCATTCACTTGATCATTCTTGATTATAGTGATATTTTGCTAGATTTCAGTCATTTTTGACCGAATTTCTAGTATATTTTCTTTTACCTTATTTTGACATGTTCTTAATATAAGTAGATTTACCTAAGATGGCTACGAGTTGTAGATTGACAAAAGAAGCAATAAAAATAAAGCACACTTTGAGAAATGGTGCGCTTGGACCATGCCCCATGCCCACTCAAACAAAGGAGCACATTAGAATCTTGTTCAGGGAATTTCAAATGGATATAACTTTCGAACCACAAATTGGATGAAGGTAATTCTAGTTGGAGGTGAAATTTTGTTTTGGTAGTTTTCTAACGACTGGGCATAAGCTTGATTTGGATCTAAAATGAAAAAGTTATGCACGTTTTAAGTTGAACTATCCGACCAGAGCAGAATAATTGCTGCACTCGCACCAGCTCTGAGGTGCGCCCGCACCTATGACAACGGTGCACCCACACCTACTAGCGATGTATGTATGTTAGAGAACAGAAGAAATGGTGCGCCCACCACATGATTTTGGTGCGCCCGCACCATTTAAATCTGCAAAGAAAGCAATGCGTGTTTTAACAAGAGTTGTTTAATTTTAGGATGACGTTTTATTCTAGTTTTAGAGAGGTTATTAGGGTTCACTTTAGAGAGAAAAACGCTTTGCTTATTCTTATAATTGAGGTTCATAGATTAAAGTTGTTGATTTTTACACTTTCAAGGTAACTTTCATTAATTTAATTTCAAAGTTTTCAGTTTTTATTCTCTCTTTTCATTGTTATTCTTTGTTCCTCCTTATTGTTAGATATCATATATTGTAGTTTCTTAATTGCTTATTTTTATTAGAATTATTATCCCTTAATCATGTTTAGCCCTAGATCAGTTATAGATTTCATGTTTTTATGCTTAGAATCCATGATTAGTGAGTAGCCTCATATATAGGGTTTAGGATGATAGTATGGATTAGTATTAAGTGTATTATTAATATGATTGTGATGATCTAAAGATAATTATGCATTATTCTTGGTTCTTTGAGGCCTTAGGATAGATATTGATCACATTTATGCTTTGGTATTTTGGTTTCAAATGTTCTTAATCGAATTTTGAACTTTTTAATCATCTCAATGAATTAACTTAATTTCTAGGCCAAGATTTTGGGTATAAATTAAGGGGATCCTTTATTAGGGGTCTTTCGAATTCATTGAATCTCTTAATCAATTGACTAAAGACCATTCGAGAGAGGATTTATTTGATTGATTAAGTGATTATTCTTGAGTTCCATTGAAGAGAGGACTTAAGTATTTTAGAAGATAACTAAACCGTGCATAATCGTCACCTTTGAATCATAATTGCATTAATGATTGTTGTTCCGCTTTGATCCATACTATTAACTCTAGTGTCTTTCCTATTGATATTTTCATCTCGTGTTATTTGCGAATCCTTTTATAGTAGCTAGTCGTAGTTGATACCAAATCATTTAAAACCCCCTAAAACCCCTCCATTAAGTAATTTAAACTTGATAGACTTTGATTAATTCCATTTTGTCTGTGGATTGACTCTTGACTTGCCTTTGCTACGTTCTTATTAATTGCTTGTTAGGTTTATTAATATTGTTTGAAAATAGAGTTTTGGTGCCTTAACGACACACTAAAAACCTCTTATCACACACATCTCAATCTTTGCAACTAATGAATGACCACCCAACCAAGCATTCTCGATAACATTCTCATATTCATTCTCCTTAGCCCAAAACTGCTCAAATTTGAAAGGCTTCTCCCCCAAGGAAACCCCTGCCTCACGGTTCTGGAGAAGAAGTTTGATAGGGGTATGGTCAGACTATTCCCTATCATCAAGATGCAGAAAATGCTCATCTCGAAACAAAGCAAGCCACTCACAAGTCACCAATGCACGATCAAGCCTATACTAAACATTTTCCTCACACTCTCTCCCATTATCGTAAGTGAACTCGTAGCCTGAAAATGGCACAACCTGAAAACCACAACCATCAACCATCTCTCTAAAATTGTTCATTTGTCACTCAACACTGTCATTGCCCCCCTTCTTCTCACTCCAAGCTAGAATCTCATTAAAATCACCCCAGCAAAGCCAAGGAAGCCCTAACTGAGTCTCAAGTAATCTCAGCAAACTCCCAGGAAAGATGACGATTATGAACCTCCGACCACCCATAGAACCCTGTGCACCTCCATCTCTCTTCCTCTATCCCCTCTCACACCTCCAGATCGATGTAATGAATAGACATACTCCGCAAAACCACATCGATCTCCTTCTTCCACATCATCCCTAACCCACCCGAACGCCCCACTGAATCAACTGCCAACCAGTTATAATCACCCAAACGACTTCTCTTTCTGCTAAACTCAGTACTGCTCAGCTTCATCTCTGAAAGAATTATCAAAGATGGGGTCTCTCTTTGAATCAAATCCTGAAGGCCAGTAACTGCAGAGGGATTGCCCAACCCCCTACAGTTACAACTCAAGATACTCATTGGGCTTGACGGATCTGCTCCACGTCAGACATCGCCTCGTGTCATCCCTTAATATCCATACTCACACAGACTAGCAGAATAAATGCTTATTGTTGTGGTTATTAAGTGGCTTATTGCTGCGGTTTTGGCCGCGCAACAATTAAGGGGGTAGCACTAGGTAAATAATATATTGCTACGGTTTTTACCCGCAGCAATATTTCAACACATTGTCGCGGTTTTAACCGCAACAATAATTCAACATATTGTTGCGATTCCTAGCCAAAACCGTAGCAATAAGTTTATTTTTTATTAAAAAAAATTACAACGTATTGCTGCGGTTTTGGCGAGAAACTGCAGCAATTGGTTGTCCTATTGTTGCGGTTGTTGCATAAAACCGCAGCAACAGGTCCTGCTACATGTAATTTTTTTTTTTTTTTTGCATTTCGCAATTAAATTTGAAAAATTAAACCATGCAACTAACCCATCCACTATCCACCAAATTTGTAAATAAATTGAAGATGAAATGACATATGAATCTCATTAATATATAAAGATTTAAAAACTAGTTACATACATAATACAAAAGATCAAAAAGTAAAATGAAAAAGAAAAAACAACTATTTCAACTTAATGACTAATTACAAAAATATAATAAAAACAAAAAATATATTAACAAAAACTGATCTAAAAAATAAAATAAAATCCTACAACAAAAAAAAAATCTAGAAATAGATCTAAAAAAACGAAAAAAAAATCCTAAAACAAAAAAATCTACAAACAAATCTAAAAAAGGAAAAAAAAGGAAATGAAAAACAAAAACGAAAAAAAAGGAAAAAAAAACAGATCTGATACATTTCTCATTGATGGTACGGTGAACGACGGGCGAAATAAACAAAATAGGTTTCTCGAACGAACGAACCGAATCTCGTTGATGGCGCCGGTACAGTGAACGACGAGGAGAGTGGAGATGGAGCGCGAAGCTGAACGAACACCCATTAGAGTACCTTATTATATATGGGTGGTAGATCTCGTTTCTCGTTGATGGAGCACGTCTGTCGAAACTCATTGCTCGCCACCAGATTTCGCTCGCCTCTCCTCGCCAATAATTCATCATCAATCGTTCTCAATAAAGAGCCATAGTCGAAGATGTAGGGTGAAGGTGAGGGTGAATGACGAGAAGAGAATGTGAAGGGTCGAAGATGAGAGGAGTGAGATGAGTGAGGGTGAAGGGTGAGAGGAGTGAGGAGCGAGGGTGAATGACGAGAAGAGAAGGTGAAGGGTCGAACTCCAACACATCCAGCTCCCCGACAACATTGCCCAACTCCCCCACCCCATGTACCGAATTGGTAACCTGATTCTCCCCTGATTTCCCCCATACTCGTATTATCCCCTAGCTTCCACCCCTCCCCTATTGTAATACCCTCACCTTGAGTTATCATAACATCCCCACCTTTTTTTGTATCTCCTCCTACCACATGCTGCGGTTTCGGGACAAACGAAACTTTACAGCAAGTCGTAATCTCCTCCACCTCCTCCTGCATTTTTTGAATCCCCCTACGTGGAGTAGCACAAAAATTTTTACTCCATCCCATTTGGTCATCATCCTCCACATTACAACAATCCCGCTCACTGTGACGAATTATACCACATAGAAAACAAAAAATAGGATATCTTTCATAGGAAATTGAGACTTTCACCACTCTCCCATCTCTACCCTTAATGCATTGATGTCGACACAGGGGTTTGGTTATGTCCATGTCAATTTGCACTCTACGATAATTGTCTAGATTGAGGGAGTCATCTTCTATGTCCAACACATGTCCAATTTTTCCAGCCACCAGTAGAATAATTGCTTATTACTGCGGTGGTATTGCTGCGGTTTTACCCATATGCAATAATATATCACGTAAAAAGAAAAAGTAAAATATAAAATAAGGATATTGTTGCGGTTTCTGCCAAAAATCGCAGCAATATGGTATCAACAGGAAAGTTTTTGAAAAAAGTTGACTTTTGACTAGACCTATTGCTGCGTTTTTTGTCAAGAACCGCAACAGTATATTAAAATAATATTAAAAATAGTATTTTAATATATTGTTGCGATTCTTGAAAAAAAACTCCAACAATATCATTAAAAAAATATTAAAAAAAGTATAAAATGCGTGCTATCATCAGTTAGGGTAGGTTTTTTTCATCACTATTCTCTCATCCTCTCACACGCCGTTTATACTCCTCTCACCCTTCACCCTCACTCCTGTCACTTTCTGATAAGAGGTTTTTAGTGTGTCGTTAGGGCACTAAGAACCGCTTTCCAAACAATATTTATAATCCTAACAAGCAATTATAGAGAATAGTAAGGGCAAGTCAAGGGTCGATCCACAGGGAAAATGGGATTGATTAAAGTCTATCAAGTCCAGACTACCTAATTGAAAGGTATTTGGGGGTTTGAAAGATGTTTGGTAACAATTAAGACTAACTAACAACTAGAACAAGCAATATACGAGTTTAAATATCAAATAAAAGACACTAGAGTTAAGGTTACTAGTATGAATAAGAACGGATGATGATTGTTAATGCGATTGTGAAGCAACAAAGACGATTATGCAAGGTTTAGTTCTCCTCTAAAATACTCGAGTCCTCTCTCGAATGGTCCTCAAGAGTAATCACTTAATCAATCAACTAAATCCTCTCTCGAATGGTCTTTAGTTAATTGATTAAGAGATTCAATAAGTTTGGAAAACCCCTAATGAAGGATCCCCTTAATTTCCATCCAATATCTTGGTATAGAAATTAAGTTGATTCTTGGGGATGATAAAAGAGTTCAAAATCCGATTTAAGAACATTTGAAATCAAAATACCAAAGTATAAATGTGATCAATATCTATCCTAAGGTCTCAAAACACCAAGATCAATGCATAAACTTCTCCATACATCACAATCACATCAACATCATATTTAAAACCCTAATTCATACTTTCACCCTAACCCTAGATTATGAAACTACTCACTAATCATGGAGTTAAAGCAATTAAACAATAAATCTATGACTAATCTAAGGCTAAACATGATTAAGTAATGATTAAACTAATCGAAATCGCAATTAATACTAAGAGAATAAAGATCTAAATAATCAAAAGCAAAACAACAGACGAAAGAATGAAATAAAAACTAAAACTTTGAATTGAATTAATGAAAAGTACCTTGAATGTCAATCGAATCACAAACTATGATCTAATCTCAATTATCAATGAAACTAAAGTGTTTTCTCTCTAATACAAAACCCTAAAATATTCTCTGAAAACTAGAATGAAAGCGTAAGTCTAAAACTAAAAGAGAAAAGGGTTTAATGATCGAATTTATTCCGGAACGCATGGTGCGGGCGCACCAAAAGGAGGTGCGGGCGCACCAGACTCAGGTGCGGGGCACCTAGTCTTCTGTCTTTTGTAAAATGCTCCAATAATGGTGCGGGCGCACCAGATATAGGTGCGGGCGCACCGCATGTCAGGTGCGGGCGCACCACATGTCAGGTGCGGGCGCACCTATGTCTTCTACCTCAGTCTGAATTCCTCCGTCAAAATGTGCGGGCGCACATGTAGGTGGTGCGGGCGCACCTTGTGCTGGGTGCGGGCGCACCTACGCTTTCTGTTTTTGCTCAGAATTGGTCGATGGTGCGGGCGCACACTGTACACATTGTCGGGGACTCCAAGCCCTCAGCTCCTCACTCCTAGCTGTTCCTTTGCCATGTCTCGCATTTCTCGGCCCCAAAAGGGTCATACCTGCAATAGAAACACGAGCAAACATGGTGAAAGCATATGTGCTAGAAATTCGATCAAAATAGATCGAAAATCTAGCAAAATGTCACTATGATCAAGTATGATCAAGTGAATGAAATAGAAGGGAAAAGTGAGGAGAAAGAGGAAGAAAAGGAGGAAAAAGGGACTAAAACAAGCCAAAAGAAGCATAAAGTGCGTTAGAACGCACTTATCAAACTCCCCCAAGCTTAGCGTTTTGCTTGTCCTCAAGTAAACCAAGAATGAGAATGAAGGAAAGAAGAAGAAAAGGAGAATAAAAAAGAAAGGGAAACATGCAACAAACTAACCTATATGCTCTAAATGCAAGGTTACAATCATGACATGCAAGCTAAATGAGTTCATAGCAAGATTTAGGAGACCAACCAAACACAAGAGGGAAGATGATTAGGAAGCACAAGAGTGACTCTAAGGTCTCAATCCACCGATCAACCGAGTCTTTTTGAAAGAAAGCTTTCCAAGAATGATTTCTCACTCTTCTCCACTTCCAAGACCCAAGTTTGACTCCTCCCTAGGGATGCTCAACCATAATTGCTCGCCTCTACCACGTTTTGATGACCCTCATCATGACTTGCACAAAATCTCCCCGCCACTACTAAATAGATCAAGTCCAATCTAGAAGTCAAAAGGGACTTTGTTAAGGTTGTAACGGGCTAGGTTAGGGGTGTGGATTATATTCTAGGAATGTGGTGCAAAAAGGGTAAGTGGAGTACAAACTAGGGGTAAATACTCCCCCAAGCTAGTCCTAACACTATTCTCAATTAAAGAAATCTCACACATACCTTGAATTTCACTTGTTTCTTTTTCACTTTGTGAACTTTTTCATTTTTCTCATCAATTTGATCTTTCTTTCTTTTCATTTTCAATAATAAACCAAATCAAACAATAAGAACTTTCTTTCTTTTATTTCTTTTGTCTTTCTTTTTCACAAAATTTTTTTCAACTTTTGCTATCATACAAGCACATTAACTTCCTTTCAACCAAGACTTAATATCAAAACAACTTAACTCAACAAAACTACACATGACTCCACTTTGGGGAAAGTTTGGCCATGACTCATTATGTGGGTTAAGCAAAAATAGGATAGAAAGGCTCAGATGGGTTGAGAAGCGAATATTATGCAGGTATTCAAGCTTTTGGTTTTGTAGCTCCTATTACTAGCAAAAGAAACGCCCTAAATCATTCTCCTAGAGGCTCGTTCTTATGTAATCTTGGGGAGCTAAAATGCAAGTCACAAGTTAGGCGATCAATGGTGAGGGTTGTGAGTGAGTCTTACGAGGTTCTTGGCCCTCCTTCGGGATTCATCGCACAAGGGGCAAGGCAATCCATTCATCCAACTCGCCTAATTTCAAAGAGACTCTACCAAAAGTTATCGGTTTCAAGAGACGCTAAAGTCACAACAGGGCTTCCAAAATCATCAAGTCTAATATAAGGAAGGTCTTCCAATCAAGTCATGAACCCTTTAGCCACAAATCATGCATGCAACCAAGCTATCCTAAATGCAGAAAAAAGAAGAAAAAGAATAAAAGAGGAAAATATTTTTTTTTATTATTATTTTTTTATTTTTTATATAAATATATGCAAAGCAAAACAAAACTACCAAAGCAAAGCTGTACAGGTGAAGAGAAGTCAGCAGGGGTGGGGAATCAAACCCACAGACAGGAACAATCACCAACCGATACCGAAAACCAATGAGACCCCTAAATTCTAACCATCAATGACCCCAAAACTCCCAAAGATATAGACATACATGCAAGTCCCCCAAGCTTAAGCAAAACTCCGCGCTCGGAGTTGCAAAAGGAGGGAGAGGGAGGGGGTTATGAAAAGCTCCTAATAGTTCCCACCATTACCCCCATCGGGTGGGGGGTAAGGAGGTAAATACCACCAGAGTACCCATCAGGATAGTAGGATGGGTAGTGGGGATAAGGACGGAAAGAAGGCTCCTCAAACGGCCCTTCTCGAGGGTCGAAAGAAGGAGGATAGTGGGGATGGTTAGGGAAGGGAGGCTCATGTCCGAAGTGGACATTGGCAGGTGAGTGCGCCAAGCCACTCGAGCACATGGTCGAGGTCGGTGCGGATACCGGCAAGAGTAGCAGTAACCGCACGGTGATTGGCCTCCTGAGAGGCCTGCATCTGGGCTATGGCGCCATGAACGAGCCCATGTCGAAGGATTGAGAGGAGGAAGCTTCGGCCACCTCACTCTCAGGAATGCGGTGGTCGGGCCTGACCTCTCGGAACGCGTGGAATGCGCTCCGTAGGAATGGGCTCAGGGATAGCCCGTGGGATGTCATGGGAGGGGGAACCCGCCAACGGTTTTCACGTTAGCGGGGAGGTCCCAGATGAAGTCGGGCCCTATAAAACAGTAAGGTCGCCCCCCCACAAGCCAGATGCAGTTTTCCTTCTGTAACGCGCGCAAAATTTCATCTGCTGCAGACTGGCACCATCCAATCTGTTGGACTGACCAACAGTAGGCACGCTGCTTCCAAGCGAGCCAGGTCATCGTCAATCGAGGTAGGACGCTAGCGGGTGACCATTCCACCACAAAGGATCTCCCCAGTCACGTAGTCCCCCCCGAATCTCCTGCAGTCGGTTGAAGGAGAGCGCAGCAAAGTTAATCGGCTCTATGGTGGCCCCGTCAGTGGCCAACCAAAGAACCAGCACTCGTCCTTCCTCAACTGCCACTTCCTGTTTAGGAAAGATGGTGTAAACCAACATCCTATGGAAGTAACGGAGAGCAAGATGGATGATCTCCGACGCTTTGGACGAGTTCGTCCGAAACGAGTCGTAGCCGTTGGTGATCTTTGCCCACCATTCTTGCTCATTGTATCCCTGCCAGATGGTGCCCAAAGGGCATCGCAGGGAGCTCGAGATCCATCCCAATGCCTCACAGAATTCGTCAAAGAGACTGTCTAGCTTGATTAAACATACGAAATTGAATAGTTAGAGCACCTGTCCCTCTTACTTATGTTCAACGTACTCAAGAATTCGAGAGTGAGTTGATCATAATAGGTCATGGACGTCAAGAAGTCCGATAACCCGACATTACTGCCATCTCCCTTATCATCGATTCGATGTTAAGGTAGTTGCAGGTAGTGTATCATAGAACTTTGTGGGACGAAACGTGCGCTCAGAAAGTTGTTGAAAAATTTGTTTATGAGCGCATTGGGAAGTTTCACAGCATAGAGGGGAGGGGGATTAGAGCTGACGAGGCCTTGTGAAGAGGACCCGGTCTTTGCTCTTAGACCTAGAGGAGCCTTCACCACTACTTCTTCCCATGTTGTTAAAAAAATTTTGTGTTGCAAAAAGGGGAAGGAGAAGTGATTGTCTGCTGCAATGACACACCACAAACGGACTCTCGACAAAAAGAAACACACACAAAGAAAAATCAAACCACACAAAGAAACACAAAAAAAAGAAAATCAAAAACTAATCCTAGGATCTACCAGCTAGTCAATCCACAATTAGTAGCAACCACAAGTTGCTAACAAGCAAGAGTATCACCACTACAAGAGACTTTCAAGACAATTCACCAAACAACCACAATTGTGCACAAGAATAAACAAAACTAGAAATTCATGCAATGTAGTTCACAAAAAGTCAGAATATGATGAATTTATCACAAACCACATAAAATTGCACTTGTTCACCACATCATCCAACACAAATATGAGCAAAGTTCATGAATAATCAAAAAAATTAAGGAAAACAAGCATTCAATCTAAAAGAAAACACACTAAAACTCCAATTACTAGATTATTGATGAAAAAGCAAAGATTAGAAGAGAGTTACCAACATGGAGATGAAAATCCCCAATTTCGAAACCCTAGAAGTCAAATCCTTGCAAAACCCCCAATTTTTGTTCCCTTGAATGGTGTAGAGAGGAAGATGATGAAGATTCCGGTGAGATTTGCCGTTGAAAGTCGCCGGAAAAGATGGTGTGGTGGCCGGATCTAGAGAGGAGGAAGAGAGAGAAAGTGAGTGAGTGTGAGTTGGTTTCGAAAATTATGAGGAGAAGATAGTTGAGGGCCGAAAAAATGAAGAGGAACTCGTGATTTTTGCCCAGCCCGTGTTTGGTGCGGGCGCACCTTGTCCTAGTTCACCTTTCATCTTCGACTCTCTCTTTCGTCCTCACCGCGATGAATGACTCGCCACCTTACCAGAATATAGCGATGCTCGTCGATTAATCTCTCCTACGTCGCCATCTTCTTCGAGGATGATTCCGACGATTCCGAGGAAGATCTTCTCTACGCCGGCAAATTACCATCAGTCTGCTCCGATGAATATTACGGTGATGTCGAAAAAACAGCATCGTAAAACGAGCTTTTTTGGTGACAATGATGGAGTTTATGTTGTTGTTATTGATGATGATGATGGAGAGATATTGCGCCTCATGAGATTTTGTGCTTGAACGTGTTGGTAGGACGTTGAAAGGGGAGATCAGTGGCGAGATGAAGGGGAGTGGCTGAGGCTGTTGAACACAAGATCTGTTTTGCTTTTTCGTTTTTTTCGTTTCTGTTTTTTTTTTCCTTTTTTTCGTTTTCTTTTTCCTTTTTTTTCATTTCTGTTCTTTTTCCATTTTTTCATTTTCTTTTTCCTTTTTTAGATCTATTTGTAGATTTTTTTGTTTTAGGATTTTATTTTTTATTTTCAGTTTCTTATTTCTTTTAATATGTTTTTTGTTTTTATTATATTTATTGTAATTAGTCAATTAGTTGTAACTCTTGTTTTTTTATTTTTTATTTTTTCTTTTTCATTTTACTTTTTGATCTTTTGTATTATTTATGTAACTAGTTTTTTTTATCTTTATATATTAATGAGATTTAAATGTTATTTCATCTTTAGTTTGTCTTCGAATTTGGTGGATAGTGGATGGGTTAGTTGCATGGTTTTAATCTTTCAAATTTAATTGTAAAATGCAAGAATATAATTTTACCTGTACCAGGACCTATTGCTGCGATTTTGGGCAACAACCGCAGCAATAGGCCAAGATATTGCTACGGTTCCTAGCCGAAACCACAACAATACATTGTACTTTTTTAATAAAAAATAAACCTATTGCTTGCGGTTTTGGCTAGGAACTATAGCAATATCTTGGCCTATTGCTGCGGTCAAAAACCGCAGCAATAGGTTAATTGCCTATTGATGCATCCTTAATTGTCGGGGGACCAAAACCACCGCAACACTTACTAACCACAGCAATAAGCATTTATTCTACTAGTGAGCAATGGCAGTACAAACCGGTGTCGTGCAACAATTAAAAGGTAAATTTTTAATTCGGATCCAAAACGACAAATGTGTTAACTGTACCTCGGACGGTTGTTCATTTTCGTTCATCGCCACAAGTTGGTTATCGAAGCACCATGGTTGTCCCGCCAAAACTGGAAGATGAACTTATTTGGGCTAATCATTCTGATCACCAACCTCTTGGACATGCCCCATGATTGAGCCATGGTTTTCTTGAAACCCTCAACAGTGAAATTGCGTTCGGTAACCACATGCTCCACAAGCAAAAGTGAAACTTTGTCGGCATTCGCTACGTCCCCAATAACCCCAGTATCAAGAAAATCTGATTCGCCATCATTAATTTTCAGTCTTTGGCATTGTTCGGCTAATTCTCCTGCCATAATTGTAGTCGAAAAACTCGAACCCCAATGGTAGGGCACGCCTATCTTTCGAGGAAAGCAGACCTATCTTTCAAGGAGTTAATATGACTATCAATATCTATAATTACAAAACGGAATTTGGGGTTTTAAAATAATACAAACTTTTGATTTTCA